>NC_138769.1:416297510-416465010 GCF_965119305.1 Pelophylax lessonae | reverse complement strand
TGATCTGTGATTTTTTGCGGGACTGCGACATTGCGGCCTCTTTCGCTGCGTTACCTCTGCTACACAGTGACAAACGTTACTGGGAAAAAAAGTATAATAACTAGTGTGATATACCAGTGCCCCCCCCCCTGACATTTTTGGGGGGACCAGTGACATTACTACAGTAATCAGTGCTAAAAATATGCACTGTTATTGTAATAATGACACTGGCAGGGAAGGGGTTAACAGTATTGGTTATCAAGGGGTTAAATGTGACCCTAGGGGAGTCATTCTAACTGCATGGGGGTTGGACTTGTGAAGTGACCATAGAGACATGCGATCTTATGTAGCAGGATCACATGAGTTCTGTAATCACTTCAGGGAGAAGGACGGATGGCTGTGTTTACATAAGCCGACTGTCCTTCTCTATCAGTGGGGTGGGGGATCGCCGGTGTCAGGTGGCAATCGGAGCCGCCTTACACCCATAATGGCTTCCCCGCTGACGATCGGGGGTGGGAGAGCACCGCCGGTGGCATGCGCTCACCCCCTAGCCTCCTGAGAGCGAGCGACGTAGAGCTACGTCACTTCGCCCAGGAGCGGCTGCCTGCCTCAGTAAATCTACGGAGGGCGGTCGTCTAGTGGTTAACAGAAATACTGTACATTCTTTCATATTAGAATGAACACTGATCTTGGCAAAATATTTACTTTCCATAGGCACTCTAGCTATATCAGGATATTTGATGTGAAAACTGCAGCTTGATATAAGAAGTATTGACAAGGACACATTTTTTTAGGCTCAATTCAAATATTGTGTAGCAGGAACGAGTGTTCTCAATACATGATTTTCAAAGACTGGTTCTTACGTGATTTGGTGGCAAGTGTGCTCTTGGCAGAGTTTCTAGAGGTGTGCCACATCCCTAAGTCATATGACAAAAGGTTTGGGATTCCCCTGGGGTGGGATTTTATAGGCACATAAGAATATAATTCAAAAATTGAAGGTATACATTTTATTACAAAGTGTGATAGCTTACCTTTGACAAAGCAAACAAATTATGACACAGGAAGGAAACCGTAGCTCCTGACCGGCAGACTGTGCACATGAATGCCGCCAGGAGCCCAGTTAAATAGTACCTGACAGATGTTGATTGACTAATTCAATCAATTAGATGGCCATCAGCTGTCTTCTGCCGCGGACTCCCTGGTACACAAGGGCCGGGTGCGTCCTCCACTAACAGCGCATGCGCGAGGGCATGACGCAGTGAAGACGCGACCGGCGCTTGCGGAGCTAACTGGGTGTGTGTCAGATATCTCCTCAGAGATATCAGGGATATCTCCTCTGAAAACATTAACAGAAAACCACCCAAAGCTACCCCTGAAGAAGAAGCTGCTCAGTCACTTCGAAACACATTGGGTACCGACTTTGCACTGTGTGGTTGGTTTCTGATATAGCAGAATGTTCTTTGCTTGCTCATGTTTTTAATTGTTTCATGTACTTTTGTAATAAAATGTATACCTTCAATTTTTGAATTATATTCTTATGTGCCTATAAAATCACACCCCAGGGGAATCCCAGACTTTTTGTCTTACGTGATTTGGTGTCCGTTTATGAAACTGAGATGAACAGCGATCCTGATGATCACAGCTCATCTCGGATCATTTTTGGTTTATGAAACAGCATTCTCCGCTGATCATTCCCACACACAGAGAATCTGTCAGTATATATATATATATATATATATATATATATATATATATATATATACACACACACATATATATATATATATATATACAAAGTATCTAACAAAAGTGAGTACACCACTCACATTTTTGTAAATATTTTATTATACCTTTTGATGTGAACAAAACACTGAAGAAATGACACTTTGCTACAATGTAAAGTAGTGAGCGTACAGCTTGTATAACAGTGTAATTTGGCTGTCCCCTCAAAATAACTCAAGACACAGCTATTAATGTCTAAACCACTGGCAACAAAAGTGAGTACACCCCTAAGTGGAAATGTCCAAACTGGGCCCAAAGTGTCAATATTTTGTGTGGCCACCATTATTTTCCAGCACTGCCTTAACCCTCTTGGGCATGGAGTTAACTAGAGCTTCACCAGTTGCCACTGGTGTCCTTTTCCACTCCTCCATGATGACATCATGGAGCTGGTGGATGTTAGAGACCTTGCGCTCCTCCACCTTCCATTTGAGGATGCCCCACAGATGCTTAATAGGGTTTAGGTCTGGAGACATGCTTAGCCAGTTCATCACCTTTACCCTCAGCTTCTTTAGCAAGGCAGTGGTCATCTTGGAGGTGTGTTTGGGTTTGTTATCATGTTGGAATATTGCCCTGTGGCCACTCTCCAAAGGGAGGGGATCATGCTCTGCTTCAGTATGTCACAGTACATGTTGGCATTCATGGTTCCCTCAATGATCTGTAGCTCTCTTGTGCCGGCAGCACTCATGCAGCCCCAGACCATGACACTCCCACCCTCATGTTTGACTGTAGGTAAGACACCCTTGTCTTTGTAATCCTCACCTGGTTGCCGCCACAAACACTTGACACCTTCTGAACCAAAAAGGTTAATTTGGAATCATCAGACCACAGGAAATGGTTCCAGTAATCCATGTCCTTAGTCTTCTTGTCTTCAGCAAACTGGTTGCGGGCTTTCTTGTGCATCATCTTTAGAAGAGGCTTCCATCTGGGACAACAGCCATGCAGACCAATTTGATGCAGTGTGCGGCATATGGTCTGAGCACTGACAGGCTGACCTCCCACCCCTTCAACCTTTGCACCAATGCTGGCAGCATTTATACATCTATTTCACAAAGACAACCTCTGGATATGACGCTGAGCACGTGCACTCCTTTGGTCGACCATGGCAAGGCCTGTTCTGAGTGGAACCTGTCCTGTTAAACTGCTGTATGGTCTTGGCTACCATGCTACAGCTCAGTTTCAGGGTCTTGGAAATCTTCTTATAGTCTAGGGCAGGGATTCCCAAACTACGGCCCTGCAGCTGTTGCAGAACCACACATCCCATGAAGCATTGTAAAACTCTGACATTCACATACATGACTAGGCATGATGGGAATTGTAGTTCCTGAAAAACTGGAGGGCCGTAGTTTGGGAATCCCTTGTCTAGGTCATCTTTATGTAGAGAAACAATTATTTTTTCAAGATCCTAAGAAAGTTCTTTGCCATGAGTGACCAGTATGAGAGAGTGAGAGCAATAACACCAAATTTAACACACCTGCTCCCCATTCACACCTGAGACCTTGTAATACTAATGAGTCACATGACAATGGGGAGGGAAAACGGCTAATTGGGCCCAAATTTCGACATTTTCACTTAAGGGGTGTATTTACTTTTGTTGCCAGTGGCTTAGACATTAATGGCTGTGTGTTGAGTTACTTTGAGGGGACAGCAAATTTACACTGTTATACAAGCTGTACACTCACTACTTTATATTGTAGGAAAGTGTCATTTCTTCAGTGTTATCACATGAAAAGATATAATAAAATATTTACAAAAGTGTGAGGGGTGTACTCACTTTTGTGAGATACTGTACATAGATAATGTGTGTGCGTGTGTGTTTATATATTTTGTGCAGGGGGACTAATTATTTTATTAACATGAGGTGGGGGTCTCCACTGAGAATTCCATTATACTCAGCAGTTGTAATTTACCACTGCTTAACCACTTGCCGACAGCCCGTTGCAGTTTTACTGCGGCAGGCTGCTTTGGCTGCATGAAACGACGAAGGGGTATGTGGTTGCGGGAGAAGTGCTGGGGGCGAGCACGCCCCACTGGCCGCGTGCTTCCGCCCCCACTATGCAGCGGGGATGGCGATCCACGGGACCAGCGGCTGCTATTGCCACGGGCATCTGCGATCGCTCCCCGCTGAGAGAGAAGGATGGTCAGTTGTTATAAACTTCTATATAGGATCACAGGTCTCTATGATCATTTCACAAGCCCATGCCCTCCACAGTTAGAAAACACTCCCCTAGGTTCACACTTAACTGCCAGTGTCATTAGCACAGTAACAGTGCATATTTTTAGCACTCATTACTAGAAATGGCCTTGCGGTTCGCTCCAACGGTCGGTTCGTGGCAAATTTTTCTCGTTCCCTGTTCGCCAATCATGCGGACATATGGCGATGTTTGGGGCCACCATATTCTTTTACATTGTGAAGAATTTTGACCCATAACACATTCATCAGGTGGTACAGGACAGCCAATTGAGACATTTCAGCACATGGACATACCCCCCTATCTTATAAATAGACATGATCTGGCTGCCATTTTACATTCTGCTTTTTGTCAGTGTAGGGAGAGGTTTGCTGTGTGGAGTAGGGACAGACTGTTAGTGACACAAATCGCTAGGTAATAGGTCCACAAAAGTCCTTTTAAGGACTGGAATAGGTGCTTTTGTCAGTGTAGGGAGAGGTTGCTGTGTGGAGCAGGGACATACTGTCAGTGACACAAATAGCTAGCTAATAGGTCCACAAAAGTCCTTTTAAGGACTGGTATAGGTGTACTATTGTTTGGCCTTTATTCTGTCTTTTGTCAGTGTAGGAGAGGTTGCTGTGTGGAGCAGGGACAGACTGTCAGTGACACAAATCGCTAGCTAATAGGTCCACAAAAGTCCTTTTAAAGACTGGTATAGGTGTACTATTGTTTTGCCTATATTCCGTCTTTTGTCAGTGTAGGGAGAGGTTGCTGTGTGGAGCAGGGACAGACTGTCAGTGACAGAAATCGCTAGCTATTGCTAATAGGTCCACAAAAGTCATTTTAACCACTTAAGCCCCGGAGGATTTGGCTGCTCAAAGACACGGCCTATTTTGCGATTCGGCACTGCGTGAATTTAACGGACAATTGCGCAGTCATGCGACGCTGTACCCAAAATGAAAATTACGTCCTTTTTTTCCCAAACAGAGCTTTCTTTTGGTGGTATTTGATCCCCTGTGCGATTTTTATTTTTTGCGCTATAAACAGAAAAAGAGCGACAATTTTGAAAAAAATAACAATATTTTTTACATTTTTTCATATGAAATTCTCTAAAAAAAATGTAAAAATCAAAATTGTTCAACATTTTAGGAAAATTTGTTTTAACCTTATTGGTGATCAGTGGGTTAAATGTATCCCTAGGGGCGTGATTCTAACTGTGGGGGGGGGGGGGGCTGGCTTGTGATGTAACCACAGAGACATACGATCCTACATAGCAGGATCGTATAGTCTCTGCACTTACATCAAGGAGAATGACAGACGGCTGTGTTTACATCAGCCGTCTGCCTTTCTCCCTCTCCTGCGGGAGATCGCGAGTGACCGACAGACACTGGAGCCGCCCGTCACACCCGCGGGGATCACTGTGAACAAAAGGGGCGGGAGCTTGCCTCCGGCGGCATGCGTTTGCCCCCTACAGGCTCCTGGGCCAGCGATGTAGCAAGTGGTTAAGTACTGGTATAGGTGTACTATTGTTTGGTGGGCAGTATATAGGGGTGTAATACACGTATAATATACTTTCTAATATAGAAAGCATATTATAGTGGATTTGTATTGTGCAGTATTGTGACTGGTGAGAGGTTGCTGTGTGGAGCAGGGACAGACTGTCAGTGACACAAATCACTAGGTAATAGGTCCACAAAAGTCCTTTTAAGGACTGGTATAGGTGTACTATTGTTTGGTGTGCAGTATATAGGGGTGCAATACACCTAAAATATACTTTCTAATATAGAAAGCATATTATAGTGGATTTGAATCGGGGTGTTATATAACAATATACTTTCATAATAGTGTATTTGGGTACTGCAGAAATGTTGCCTCTTTCACTGCGTTACCTCTGCTACACACAGTGACAAACGTTACTGGGAAAAAAGTATTATAACTGGTGTGATATACCATGGCCCCCCAAAACGACAGATTGAAGTGGGGTGTTATATACCTTCTTCCACATATACTGCACTTCTCTAGAGACTTTTGTCACAGGGTCATTTAAAAAATGACAGGCAGAGGAAGAGGCAGGCCCTTCCGCAGGGGTGGTAGGGGTGGAGCAGGAGCACCAGGCAGGAGCCAAAGTGGGAAGTTGCAGAAGGTGCGTTCGATTACGTCAAAGGATGCACCAGACTTGGTTAAGTGGCTCACTCAGCCTTCCTCTTCTGCACCCTCCTCATCCTCTTTATCTGCGCCCTCTTCACTCTCTGCTGTGTGCACCCCCAAAGACACCACCACCAACACAACCACCACCGCCATATACCCTCTGCTTGAGTCACAGGAATTATTTTCCAATCCACTACAAGACATTTACGATGCGCAGTCATTCTTGGCATCGGATCAGGAAGAGGAGGTAGCAACAGCCGCCACTCAGTCTGACGACAGTACCCATATCAGCCCAAGGAGGTTGGTCCCCGCTGTTGCTGCCTACTCCGAGATCTCTAATGTTAGTGGTGGGGAAGGTGACGATGAGGCAGAGGCAACATTTCTGCAGTACCCAAATACACTATTATGAAAGTATATTATATAACTCCCTTCGTCAATCTGTCATTTTGGGGGGCCACTGGTCTATCACCAGTTATAATACTTTTTTCTAATTGGGTTTGTCACTCTTTGTAGTTGTAGTATCGCTGCAGAACCGCTCAACAGTCACAATGCTGCACAATACAAATCCACTTTAATATGCTTTCTATATTCATTCAGCATTGTGACTTCCTCATCTTCCTTCTACTGCTCCTTGACGGCTTGATCAATGACACGACGCAATGCATGCTCCAGAAAGAAGGCGTAAGGTATAAAGTCATTGATGGCGCCCTGGCTGTGACTGACCAGTTTGGTGATCTCATCAAATGGCCGCAGAAGTCTGCATGCGTCGCGAATGAGCAGTCACTGGTGCAGTGAAAATAACCAAGCTCCCCAGAACTTGTCCTGCCATAGAGTTCGTACAGGTAGTCGTTAACTGCACGTTTCTGCTGGAGCAGCCTATCAAGCATATACAAGGTTGAGTTCCATCACGTCGTGCGGTCACAAATAAGACGCCTGATGGGCAGGTTGTGTTGCCGCTGAATGTCAGCAAGGTGAGCCATGGCTGTGTAAGATCTTCTGAAAAAGCCCGAGATTTTCCTGGCCTGCCGCAAGATGTCCTGGACCCCAGGGAATTTGACAACGAATCGCTGCACCACCAAGTTCAGGACGTGTGCCATGCATGGCACGTGTGTTATTTTGCCTTGTTTCAGTGCGCTCAGCAGATTGGCACAGTTGTCGCACACCACTTTGCCAACTGTCAAACTGAGCGGTGTTAGCCAGGGATCTGCCTGTAAATGCAAAGCTGAAAAGAGTGCAGGACCAGTGTGGCTCTTGGCTTCCAGGCACAACTGACGCAGCACAGCATGGCAACGTCTCACCTGGCATGTTGAATAGGTTCTGGGGATCTTGGGCAGCGGAAGAGACAGTAGCAGCGGAAAAGGAGGAGTCAGCCAGGAGGATGGAGTAGGAGGAGGAGAAGAAGAGGCAGGCCTGCATGCAATCGGTGGCAGTAAAACCAAATCTACACGGGTGCTACGGGTTACATGCTTGACGGCCATCAGAAGGTTCATCCAGTGGGCAGTAAAAGTTATATACCTTCCCTGCCCATGTTTGCTAGACCACGTTTCTTTGGTCAGATGTATCTTGGCACTGACACTGTGTGCCAGATATTCATTCACTTTCCGCTGAACATGGCCATATGGCTCTGGGATGCCTTTCTGCGAGAAATATTTCCTTTCTGGGACCTTCCATTGTGGTGTTCCAATGGCCTCTGAGTCCACCAGTTTATATGGCAGTAGTTGGCGGGTTATCAGTTTCGACAAGCCAGCTGTCAAACGTTGGGCAAGAGGGTTATCCGGCATCATCGTTTATTTACACTCGAACATTTGGGCCACGGAAGCCTGCCTTTTTCCAGAAAAACTTGAGGACGACATGATGGAAGGTGGATTGGAGGACAATTGTGAGGAGAGAGGAGAAGGAAAAGAGGCTGGACGGTGAGAGCCTGGAGTGTGGCTTTGTGGGTTCTGACAGCGTTGCTCCCACTGGGCTCGGTGATGGGAGTCCACGAGCCTTCTTAAGGCGGTCGTCCCTAGGTGAGTGTTGGGCTTACCCTGACTTATGCATTGACTGCAAAGGCTGCAGATGGCAACACTATTGTCAGCAGCGGAAAGGTTAAAAAAAGCCCACACTGCGGAGCCATGTGCCGATGTCCTGATAGTGCCAGATGTGACCATACATGGTTGATGGCTTGCTCCTGATACATTAGAAGTCTGGTTTGTCCCTCCTGTACAATGTAAGTTCAGCCTGCTTCTCCTCCCTATCTGCTGGTCCATCTCTCCCCCTGAACTCCCCTCTTCCTCTCTTGTGGGCACCCACATGTCCGACTACATCGGGTTAACGGCCGATGTGGACGCTCTGAGAAGTGATGAACCCCTGGACTACTGGGTGGGCAGGCTTGACCTCTGGCCAGAGCTTGCACAATTTGCAATGGAACTGTTGGCTTGCACCTCGTCCAGTGTCCTTTCCGAAAGGACGTTCAGTGCAGCAGGGGGGAATCGTGACTGATAAGCGCACTCACCTAGCTCACGACAGTGTTGACTACCTCACATTTCTAAAAATGAATGAGGAATGGATCTCAGGGGGAATTCAACACATGTAACCAGTAGACCATGTTTGATTCAAATTCCTCATGACAGGCCACAAATATCCGCCACCACCCATAACAATTCATAGTCCCTGTCTTAGGTAAATACAGCGGCATAAAAGGCCTTTTATGTCCGTTGAATGCCTATTTGCTACAGTCTGTCCCTGCTCCACACAGCAACCTCTCCCTACACTGACAAAAGACTTTTGTGGACCTATTAGCTAGCGATTTGTGTCACTATACAGTCTGTCCCTGCTCCACACAGCAACCTCTCCCTACACTGAGAAAATACTTTTGTGGACCTATTAGCTAGCGATTTGGGTCACTAACTCTCTGTTCCTGCTCCACACAGCAACCTCCAGCCACATAATACAAAGTTCTTTACCGTCAGGTGAACACCTGTCGGCTAATTTTTGGGGCCAGTGCTGGCCGACACTTAGTTCTGTATCCTGTGAATGCCTAATGTACCTCCAGCCGCAGAATACAAAGTTCTTTGCTGTCAAGTGAACGCCTGTTGGCAAATTTTTGGGGCCTGTACTGGCCGACACTTACTACTTTATCCTGTGAATGCCTAATTTTTCAGACTGGAATTAAAAAATCAATGGGTCTGTAAACGTTCTGCTAAGTTGTGTAATGGATGCGGACCCATTTTACAGACAAGTAAATGGACCCTATATGTATTTGACATGTATTTACCGGCTGCTGTCAGTTCTGGCTGATTTACGAAAAAAAAAAAAAGAAATTTTGCTGAAAAAATAAATTTATGGCAACTTTTCCAATAGCAATACTTCTGTTATGTCAGTGTCCATGTTGTGGGACTATGTGTGCACAGCTAGTAAGTATTTTGTGGCTGCAAATATGACCTGGAGGTTTTTCATGTTCGCCTGCCATTAAAATTAATGGGGTCCGCCGCGAACCTGCGAACCGCGAACATTTGAGCGAGTTCGCCGATCGCGTTCGCGAACCATCCCGGCAGATGTTCGTCCATCACTACTCATTACTGTAATAATGTCACTGGTCCCCTCAAAAATGTCAAAAGTGTCAGTTAGGGGTCCAATCTGTCTGCCGCAATGACAAAGATTGCAGATCACCGCCATTAATAGTAAAAAAATAAAAATGACAAATCTTTTCCCTAGTTTGTAGAAGCGATAACTTTTGCGCAAACCAATAAAAATACGCTTATTGCAATTTTTATTACCATAAATATATAGCAGAATACCAATTGGCCTAAAAGGATGAAACATGTTGATTTTTTTTGGGGGGGGGAATGTTATATAGCAGAATGTGAAAAATATAGTTTTTTTTTTTTTTCAGAATTGACGCTCTTTTTTTGATTATAGTGCAAAAAATAAAAATCGCAGAGGTGATCAAATACCACCAAAAGAAAGCTCTATTTGTGGGAAAAAAAGGAGATTGATTTTATTTTGGTACAGTGTCGCACGACTGTGCAATTTTCCATTAAAGTAAGGGCTTAGTCTTTAAGGGGGCAAATCCTTACGGTCCAGAACTGGTTAATAAACGGGCACCAGAGTGTTTTAGTGATTTTCTCGTACTGTAATCTCGCTATGTCTCCCGAGATTACAGGCAGCCCACTCACTTTTACACTGATCTCGGCCATTTTCAGAGGAAAAACCTCTGTTCTCCCTGTGAGAACAGAAGTTCTGTGTTTCAAAAACAGGGTGCCGGAGGAGATCATTTTCGTCTTAAAACTGCTGAGAACTGAACTGAAAATATAAATTCTCAGTTTCATAAACGTACACCTATGTGTGTAGAATAGGGCCAGCTCATTCACTTGAATGGGCTGCCCTATATGCATTTGTCGCCTGAAAATAAGCTCTTGCTCCTTTTTTGTGCAAGTTTCACACTATTTTTACAAGTGGGATTTGCTGAGATTGCGCATGATCCTATTGTGTGACAATTGTGGCAGAATCACATCACGTTTTAAATGCATTAAGGAATAATGACACACAACAGCATGTTGTACATTCTGTAGTGATTTTGTATTGCGGACAGTCACAGAGATTTTGCCCGCAGTACCAAATACAACGCATAGAAACCAATGAGCTTCCAGGTTTTATTGCCAAAGCTTAAATTAACAAGCTGAGGTTAGAAGCTGATTGGTTTCTATGCAGAAGTGAGCCTGATTTTGCACTCTCCAGTAAACAAATCCCATAGACTGTTGTTGTCTAACAGCCACTAACCTGAAACAAGAATACAGGTCACAGTTCTGGCTTCACTTGTCATATGCTCGTTCTAGGTCAGTGACAGTATTAAAGACAGAGGCAACCCGTCAGAATTTTCAGTGACAGGAAGGTGATGGTAAGCTGCATATTTAACTTTAGAATGACAAGAATACATTATTATGATAGTCATAAATGAAGTTCTTATGTTGCACATTGAATAATTACGAATAATTAAATTAAAATTGAACTTAGAAATTAAAAAGTCCCCTCATGCATCATGGCTGTGTCCACACTGCAAAAGTTAACAGCTTGCTTATGTTTAGGAGATCATGGAAAAACAAGTTTTACTTACCTGATCCTCAACTCTCACAGGCTTCCCTGTACTGCTAAACTGGTCCCCATAGCCTATTCTTCTCTATATATCTCAATGGGTGCAGATCAAAGATCTAAAAAGAACATTCACAGACACATAATATATTTTTTGGGTGGAGTACATCCAACTTTTTTTTTCCCCCAATCACTGACCAAAAAACAAAGGGCCTATTTGTAAATTAGTGATTGTGACTTGTAATATTATCAAATAGAGGATATCACCCTGTCATTTAACCACTTAATGACCTCCCCACGTACATTTACTGCGGCAGGGCGGCCCTTAAAGCGGAATTCCACTCAAAAGTCGAACTTCCGCTTATCTGTCTCCTCCCCCCTCTGGTGCGACAATTGGCACCTTTCAGGGGGGAGGGGGGAGTGGATACCTGTTTTTGACAGGTAACCTGTCCCGACTTCCATCGGACCTCCCCGTGGCGAGGTTCGTCACAGGTTCGGCCCCCCTCCTCCACCCTTTGCTTTGTGGCCAATTACCGAGCGCAACGCACTTCGCACATGCGCAGTAGGGCCCCGGCCGTGAAGCCGCAAGGCTTCACTACCGGGTTCCCTGACCGGTAATGGCGGCGGAAGCACCCAACAGCTGATGGAAACATCAGCTGCGGTGCTGACATCGCTGGACTCCAGGACAGGTAAGTGTCCTAATATTAAAAGTCAGCAGCTACAGTATGTGCAGCTGCTGACTTTTAATTTTTGGAGGGGGGGGGGGGGACTCCACTTTAAGCACAAAATCACGTACCTGTACATCATGCCTGTTGTTGGCTATGGGGTGTGCTCCTGTGCCACCGGAGCCGCGCTCCCACCGTGATTATACACAGTGGGAGACAATCAGCAGGTCCAGTGGCCTTGATGGCTGCCAGACCCTGCTGACCATTCGTAGGAGAGACAGAACAGCGGTCTGCCTATGCAGACAAGGAAGACCACCATTCTGTCACAGAGGGAGAGAGAGATCTTGTGTTCCTGCTAATCAGGAACACAGATCACTCTCTTCCTCCAGTCAGTCAATCCCCCACACAGTAAGAAAGCACACCTAGGGAACAGTTAACCCTTTCATTGCACCTGATATTAACCCCTTCCCTGCCAGTGTCATTTATACAGTGACCGTACATTTCTTTTTTAAAACTGATCACTATATTGGTGTCATTGGTCCCCAAAAAGTGTTACAGGTGTCAAATTTGTCCACCGCGATGTCGCAGTCCCACTAAAAATCACTGATCACCGCCATTAAGAGTAAAAACAATTTAAAAAAAAAAAGTCCATAAATTTATCCTATAGTTTGTAAGCGCTATAACCTTTGCACAAACCAATTAATATATGCTTTTTGGGATTTTTTTTTACCAAAAATTTATAGCAGAATACAAATTGGCCTAAACTTATGAAGACATCTGAATTTTTAAATTTTTTTAATTGGATGTGTTTTATAGCAGAAAGTAAAAAAATATTGTTGTTGTTTTTTGCAAAATTGTCTTTTTTTGTTTATAGCGCAAAAAAAAAAAAAAATGCAGAGGTGATCATATACCACAAGAAAAAAAGAAAAGAAAGCTCTATTTGTGGGGGAAAAAACTGACATAAGTTTTTATTGGATACATCACTGCATGAGTTGTCAGTTAAATCAACGCAGAGCTGTATCGTAAAAAATGGCCTGGTCATAAAGGGGGTAAAACCTTTTGGGGCTAAAGTGGTTAAAACACATGCATTTGGAAAATTTTCATGCAGAGAAATTTTGCAGAGTGTGAAATTTACTGCTTACTAAGCTCACATATAAAGTGTACATATTAAGTATTTTTTTTTTCACAATATGCTTATATTTTTAATTTGTTTGTACTAACAATTTATACTGAACATTTATAACTAGGGTTGAGCGAACACGGACTGCATTATTCGTGTTCGTACCGAATAATTGGATTTTTGTTACCTGAACACGGACCCGAAAACTTTACTGTATATTCGGGTAAAAATCCATGTTCGTCGTTTTATTTCCGGGTTTTGCATGCTTTGGCGCGCTTTTCATGGCGGGCTTTCAACAGCCAATCAACAAGCGTTTAACTGGTGTGCCTAAGCCATCCCAGCCATGCCTACAAATGTATCAGTAGCTGTGATTGACCGTCTGAAGCATGTGACCAAGTCTTTATAAGTTCGAGGCAGCGCCGCTGCGGCGTCATTCTGCTGTTTAGTTCAGGGAGAGAGCACACATCAACGTGCTGGCTGCTGATTAGGGACAGACAGGAAAAAAAAAACATTTGTGTCCGGATAGAATTGAGGGACAAGTCGGAGTGTGTTAGGCAGGGCGAGTTGTAGGCATTTTAGGGAGAGAGTCTGCTGATTTTTAGGGTCAGTGTGTTCTACAAACTACAATCGATATTGCTGTGTGGGGTGGGGTTTGCAGTGACCGATCTACGATCTTAGCAATCCTTTTAGGGACAGAGTCTGCTGATTTTTAGGGTCAGACAGTGCGTTCTACAAACTACAATCGATATTGCTGTGTGGGGTGGGGTTTGCAGTGTCCGATCTACGATCTTAGCAATCCTTTTAGGGACAGAGTCTGCTGATTTTTAGGGTCAGACAGTGTGTTCTACAAACTACAATCGATATTGCTGTGTGGGGTGGGGTTTGCAGTGACCGATCTATGATCTTAGCAATCCTTTTAGGGACAGAGTCTGCTGATTTTTAGGGTCAGTGTGTTCTACAAACTACAATCGATATTGCTGTGTGGGGTGGGGTTTGCAGTGACCGATCTACGATCTTATCAATCCTTTTAGGGAGAGAGTCTGCTGATTTTTAGGGTCAGTGTGTTCTACAAACTACAATCGATATTGCTGTGTGGGGTGGGATAGGAGATAGGCAGGTGTCAGTGGTCCACATCCATTTTGCTGTGTGTGGGCTGCAGTGAACACAATCTTTTTGGGCTGCAGTAAACACAATCTTTTTGGGGTGCAGTGAACACAATCTTTTTGGGGTACAGTGAACACAATCTTTTTGGGGTGCTGGCTGCTGATTAGGGACAGACAGGAAAAAAAAAAACATTTGTGTCCGGATAGAATTGAGGGACAGGTCGGAGTGTGTTAGGCAGGATGAGTTGTAGGCATTTTAGGGAGAGAGTCTGCTGATATTTAGGGTCAGTGTGTTCTACAAACTACAATCGATATTGCTGTGTGGGGTGGGGTTTGCAGTGACCGATCTACGATCTTATCAATCCTTTTAGGGACAGAGTCTGCTGATTTTTAGGGTCAGACAGTGTGTTCTACAAACTACAATCGATATTGCTGTGTGGTGTGGGATAGGAGATAGGCAGGTGTCAGTGGTCCACATCCATTTTGCTGTGTGTTGGCTGCAGTGAACACAATCTTTTTGGGGTGCAGTGAACACAATCTTTTTGGGGTGCAGTGAACACAATCTTTTTGGGGTGCAGTGAACACAATCTTTTTTGCCCACTGAGGAGGAGGGAGAAAAGTATTTTTCTATCAGGCACTGTGTGCAGCATTTTTCCTTCAGCTGTGCTGTGCTGAGTGACTGATCATACACTGCTGTGTTCAGTTCACATGTGCTAATATTGAGTGGTTTCAGAAATCATACACTTTTTTTCTATTCCACTTTTCAATATACAGCCTTGGGTTAAAAAAAATTAAATTGTGGCCTGCAGCAGAGCTGAATGATATTTGGGGTTTTTGGGGTTCATCTCATACTTCTGAAGATTTGAGGGTGCTGCCTGTTCCATACTCCTCCTACTCCTCATTCAGCCTTTTAGGGGTACAAACAATAGTAATTGGGGCCTAGTGTGGTTTTGTACGTGTGAGATACATACACTTTTTTTTGATCATATTTCCTATTCCGCTATTCAATAAAAACCTTTGGGGATCAATTAAATTGCGGGATAGTTTGTGTTGGTACGTGTGAGATCCACCTTTCCAAGTTTTTGGGGTTCATCTCATACTTCTGAAGATTTGAGGGTGCTGCCTGTTCCATACTCCTCCTACTCCTCATTCAGCCTTTTAGGGGTACAAACAATAGTAATTGGGGCCTAGTGTGGTTTTGTACGTGTGAGATACATACACTTTTTTTGATCATATTTCCTATTCCGCTATTCAATAAAAACCTTTGGGGATCAATTAAATTGCGGGATAGTTTTCTGTTGGTACGTGTGAGATCCACCTTTCCAAGTTTTTGGGGTTCATCTCATACTTCTGAAGATTTGAGGGTGCTGCCTGTTCCATACTCCTCCTACTCCTCATTCAGCCTTTTAGGGGTACAAACAATAGTAATTGGGGCCTAGTGTGGTTTTGTACGTGTGAGATACATACACTTTTTTTTTATCATATTTCCTATTCCGCTATTCAATAAAAACCTTTGGGGATCAATTAAATTGCGGGATAGTCTGTGTTGGTACGTGTGAGATCCACCTTTCCAAGTTTTTGGGGTTCATCTCATACTTCTGAAGATTTGAGGGTGCTGCCTGTTCCATACTCCTCCTACTCCTCATTCAGCCTTTTAGGGGTACAAACAATAGTAATTGGGGCCTAGTGTGGTTTTGTACGTGTGAGATACATACACTTTTCTTGATCATATTTCCTATTCCGCTATTCAATAAAAACCTTTGGGGATCAATTAAATTGCGGGATAGTTTGTGTTGGTACGTGTGAGATCCACCTTTCCAAGTTTTTGGGGTTCATCACATACTTCTGAAGATTTGAGGGTGCTGCCTGTTCCATACTCCTCCTACTCCTCATTCAGCCTTTTAGGGGTACAAACAATAGTAATTGGGGCCTAGTGTGGTTTTGTACGTGTGAGATACATACACTTTTTTTGATCATATTTCCTATTCCGCTATTCAATAAAAACCTTTGGGGATCAATTAAATTGCGAGATAGTTTGTGTTGGTACGTGTGAGATCCACCTTTCCAAGTTTTTGGGGTTCATCTCATACTTCTGAAGATTTGAGGGTGCTGCCTGTTCCATACTCCTCCTTCTCCTCATTCAGCCTTTTAGGGGTACAAACAATAGTAATTGGGGCCTAGTGTGGTTTTGTACGTGTGAGATACATACACTTTTTTTGATCATATTTCCTATTCCGCTATTCAATAAAAACCTTTGGGGATCAATTAAATTGCGGGATAGTCTGTGTTGGTACGTGTGAGATCCACCTTTCCAAGTTTTTGGGGTTCATCTCATACTTCTGAAGATTTGAGGGTGCTGCCTGTTCCATACTCCTCCTACTCCTCATTCAGACTTTTAGGGGTACAAACAATAGTAATTGGGGCCTAGTGTGGTTTTGTACGTGTGAGATACATATACTTTTTTTGATCATATTTCCTATTCCGCTATTCAATAAAAACCTTTGGGGATCAATTAAATTGCAGGATAGTTTGTGTTGGTACGTGTGAGATCCACCTTTCCAAGTTTTTGGGGTTCATCTCATACTTCTGAAGATTTGAAGGTGCTGCCTGTTCCATACTCCTCCTACTCCTCATCCTGCCTTTAGGGGTACAAACAATAGTAATTGGGGCCTAGTGTGCTTCTGTACGTGTGAGATACATACACTTTTTTTGATCATATTTTCTATTCCGCTATTTAATCAAAACCTTTGGGTATAAACAATTAAATTGCGGGATAGTCTGTGTCGGTACGTGTGAGATACACCTTTCCAATTTTTGGGGCGCATCTCATACTGCCGAGGATTTGAGGGTGCTTCAGTCTGCCTCCTGCCTGTTCCGAACTCCTCCTACTCCTCATCCTGCCTTTAGGGTACAAAAAATTGTAATCGGGGCCTAGATTGTGTTTGTACGTGTGAGATACACCGTTTTGTAAAATTTGTCCTATTCCGCTATTCAATATACACCCTGTTTGAGTGTAAAAAATTAAATTGCGGGATAGTCTGTACCGGTACATGTGAGATACACCTTTTTAAATTTGTTTGGCGCATCTCCTTCTACCGCCGAGGATTGCAGGGCGCTTCAGTTTGGCTCCTGTTTCCAACTCCTCCTACTCCTCTTCCTCATCCTGCCTTTAGGGTACAAAAAATTGTAATCGGGGCCTAGTTGGTGTTTGTACGTGTGAGATACACCGTTTTGTAAAATTTGTCCTATTCCGCTATTCAATATACACCCTGTTTGAGTGTAAAAAATTAATTTGTGGGATAGTCTGTATCGGTACATATGAGATACACCTTTTTAAATTTGTTTGGCGCATCTCCTTCTACCGCAGAGGATTGCAGGGCACTTCAGTTTGCCTTCTGTTCCCAACTCCTCCTACTCCTCTTCCTCATCTTGCCTTTAGGGTACAAAAAATTGTAATTGGGGCCTAGTCTGTGTTTGTACGTGTGAGATACACCGTATTATAACATTTTTCCTATTCCGCTATTCAATATACACCCTTTTGGAGTGTAAGAAAATTAAATTACGGCATAGTCTGTATCGGTATGTGTGAGATACACCTTTTAAATTTGTTTGGCGCATCTCCTTCCACCGCCAAGGATTGCAGGCGTGTGAGATACACCCGTTTTTTATCCTTTTTCCTATTCCACTATTCAATATACACCCTTTTGGGGTAAAAAACATTAAATTGCGGCATAGTTTGCATATTTGACTGTCAGATACACCCGTGCGATACTGTTGTTGTTTTGTTCCGCTATTCAATAAACACCTTTCTAGGGCAAGATCATAAATTACAGAAATATGAGGAGACCGTCAAATAGGGGCCGTGGCCTGGGTCGTGGTGCTGCTGGTAGAGCTCCTGTTGCAAGGAGAGGACGTGGTCGATCTGTGCCAGCTACACGCACAAGTGAAACACCTTCCACAAGTGTGAGTAGGCGACAGAACCTGCAGCAATATTTGGTAGGGCATAATGCGCCTCTAGACGTGATGAGGCCTGAAGAAGTACAGGCGATAGTAGATTGGGTTGCTGACAGTGCCTCCAGTTCCTTCACATTGTCTCCCCCCCAGTCTACTGCAGAAAGGTCAGAGTTGGCACCTGCAGCCAATGTCCAACCGTCTTTCACCTCACCCCCTTGGAAATCCGGCAAGCAGTCTGAGCCCCAATCCATACAGCAGTCTCTTGTTCTTTTTGAGGACTCTGTCAGCAGGGTTTCCCAGGGCCATCCACCTAGCCCTGCCCCAGAAGTTGAAGAGATTGAGTGCAGCGATGCCCAACCACTTATTTCTCAAGATGAGTACATGCAAGGACCATCGCAGCACGTCTCCGATGATGACGAAACGCAGGTGCCAACTGCTGCGGTGTTCAGCATTGTGGAGACCGACAAGGAGGGCAGGGGTGAAGACTGGGTGGAAGATGATGTGGAGGACGATGAGGTCCTCGACCCCACATGGAATGAACGTCATGCAGGTGACCTGAGTAGTTTGGAGGAAGAGGCGGTGGTCACACAGAGCCACCAACACAGCAGAAGAGGGAGCAGGGTGCAGAAGCGGAGCGGCCGTGCCCTAGACACTACGCCCGCTACTGCCCAACGCAGCAAGGGAACGAGCGCACCAAAGTCAGCTCAAAGGAGTTCTCTAGCGTGGAAGTTCTTTAGAAAATGTGCTGATGACAGGACACGAGTGGTTTGCACCCTGTGCAATCAGAGCCTGAAGCGAGGCATAAACCTTCTCAACCTGAGCACAACCTGCATGATCAGGCATCTAAGTGCAAAGCACGAGCTGCAGTGGAGTACACACCTTCAAAACCAAGAAACGTCTCTGGCTCATCCTGCTTCCTCTTCTGCTGCAGTCTCGGCCGCTCCAGCCACATCTGTAGTGATACCGGCACCTGCCACACCGCAAACAGAGGATCTGTCAGCAACACCACCACCTGGGTCACCAACCATCTCCACAATGTCCCGTGGAAGCGTTCAGCTTTCCATCTCCCAAACACTTGAGAGGAAGAGGAAGTACTCCCCTACCCACCCGCGAACCCTGGCCCTGAATGCCAGCATTTCAAAATTCTTGGCCTTTGAAATGCTGTCATTCCGTCTGATGGAGACGCACAGTTTTAAAAACCTTATGTCGGTGGCTGTCCCACAGTACGTCGTGCCCAGCCGCCACTACTTTTCCAGGCAAGCCATCCCTTCCCTGCACAACCAAGTGGGGGAAAAAATCAGGTGTGCACTGCGCAACGCCATCTCTGGCAAGGTCCACCTAACTACCGATACGTGGACCAGTAAGCACAGTCAGGGGCGTTATATCTCCCTAACGGCACACTGGGTAAATGCAGTGGCGGATGGTCCTGAGACGGATAGCAATTTGGCGCATGTCCTTCCACCACCGAGGATTGCAGGGCGCTTCAGTTTGCCTCCTGTTCCTAACTAATCCTACTCCGCTTCCTCATCCTCTACCGCCTCCTCATTCGGACAGCGTAACACCTTCACCACCAACTTCAGCACGGCCAGGGGTAAACGACAGCAGGCAGTTTTACAACTTGCCTGTTCGGGGGACAAACCACACACCGCGCAGGAGTTGTGGAGGAGCATGGAATAGCAGACAAATGAGTGGTTGCTGCCAGCGAGCCTCAAGCGATAACGGGCGAAATCTCATAGCAGCTCTGGGCCTAGCCGGTTTGACGCACATCCCTTGCCTGGCGCATGTGCTGAATTTGGTGGTGCAGAGGTTCCTTAAAAACTACCCCGATATGTCAGAGCTGCTACAGAAAGTGCGGGCCGTCTGTGCGCACTTTCGGCGTTCTCACCCTGCTGCTGCTCGCCTGTCAACGCTGCAGCGTAACTTCGGCCTTCCCGCTAACCGCCTCATATGTGACGTGCCCACAAGGTGGAACTCCACCTTGCACATGCTGCAAAGACTGTGTGAGCAGCAGCAGGCCATAGTGGAGTTTCAGCTGCAGCACGCACGCGTGAGTCGCTCTGCGGAACAGCACCACTTCACCACCAATAACTGGGCCTCCATGCGAGACCTGTGTGCCTTGTTGCGCTGTTTTGAGTACTCCACCAACATGGCCAGTGCCGATGACGCCGTTGTCAGCTTAACTATCCCACTTCTATGCCTCCTTGAAAAAACAATTCGGGCGATGATGGAAGAGGATGTGGCACAGGATGAGGAGGAGGAGGAGGATGAAGAGGTAACATTTCCAAGGCTTTCAGGGCAGTCATTCGCAAGGGGCTCCGAGAGTGGGTTCCTGCACACACAAACGCCAGGGACACAATTGTCCAGCAGGGGCACAGTTCTGGAGGATGAGGAGGAGGAGCTGGAGGAGGAGATGGAAGCATGTTCACAGCAGGATGGCACCCAGGCCAGCTCATGGCCATCACTGGTGCGTGGCTGGGGGGATACAGAGGACACGGACGATACACCTCCCACAGAGGACAGCCTTTCGTTGCCTCTGGGCAGCCTGGCACACATGAGCGATTACATGCTGCAGTGTCTCCACAACGACCGCCGAGTTGCCCACATTCTAACTTGTGCTGATTACTGGGTGGCCACGCTGCTGGATCCCCGTTACAAGGACAACGTACCGTCCTTAATTCACTCACTGGAGCGCGATCGCAAGATGCGCGAGTACAAGCGCACGCTGGTAGACGCCATGCTGCTGGCATTCCCACCTGACAGCGGGGGCCACAGTGGAAGCACAAGGCAGAGGAGGAGGAGGAGGAGGAAGAGGTCGCCAACGCAACCAGGGCACCGCCAGCACCTCAGAAGGCAGGGTTAGCATGGCCGAAATGTGGAAAAGCTTTGTCAGCACGCCACAACAAACAGCAGCACCAGCAGCTCATATGGAACGTTTTAGCAGGAGGCAGCATTTCACCAACATGGTGGAGCAGTATGTGTGCACACGCCTAGACGTACTAAATGAGGGGTCTGCCCCCTTCAACTTCTGGGTCTCCAAGTTGGGCACATGGCCTGAGCTTGCCCTTTACGCCTTGGAGGTGCTGGCGTGCCCTGCAGCCAGTGTATTATCTGAACGGGTATTTAGCACGGCAGGGGGCGTTATCACAGACAAGCGCAGCCGCCTTTCCAGAGACAATGTGGACAAGCTCACGTTCATTAAAATGAACCAGGCATGGATCCCAAGGTACTTTTCCGTACCTTGTGCAGAATAGCGATGGATACCGACCTTACCCAGCCATTGTTCCATTTTTGCTCTTTCTCACTCTTTTGGGGTGTACCCTCATTTAAAATTTGTGAAAAGAAGCAGTGTTGGCTACCTCATCCTCCTCAGGGCCAGATTAATGTAGGGGCTATTGGAGCTGCAGCTCCAGGCCCCTACCTTTATATAGGCCCCAGGTTGGCCATATTCACTGTTACCGCTCTTCTGTCACTTGTAAACACAGAAGTCTGGCTTCCATGCTCGCTTCCCCAGGCAGCTCCCTCAGAACCTCCCCACACAGCACGAAGGCCGGACAAGGAGGGACAGTTGCCGATGCATGGATGTGTTTATGGGCTTCAGAGAAAGCATCCCATGTGGAATTAGGCATGCATGGCTGCACCCTTCCTCCTCTGGGTGCATGCCAAGGCACGGCCCTTAAGGCCCTTCAAAATCCTCAGCACCAAGCCCATGATGCTCTTAATCCGGCCCTGGTCCTCCTCCACCGCCGCTTCCACCTACACCGCCCATAGGTGTGCGCAGCCTATTGCATTAGGGTGTGCACCCCAAAGTTTAAATACACATGCATGTGTTTGCCTACATGTACATGGCCCCGATACATTACTCTCCCTGCTGGCAAAGTGAAATAGAGCAGAGCAGGTCCGAGGGAGATCTTTCCCATCTCCTCACTGGCAAACAGAGCGATAATGCTATGTGCCCTAGGTGATTAGGGTGTGCCCAGGCACATCCGGCAAACACCCTGTGCGCACGCCTATGACACCGCCACATCCACCACCACCTCAACCTCCCTCCTACACCATATGGGCCTCGTCCTTCAGAGATGAAGAACATTGTTTTATTTTTCTGTTTTTTTTTTTGTTGTTTTAAGTTATTTCCCTATCCACATTTGTTTGAAGAGCACTTGCCATGCTCTTAACTACGTTTTACTGCCATTTGCAGCACTCTAGCCCTTTCCATTGGGGTTTTAGAGCCATTTTAGTGCCTGAAAGTTTGGGTCCCCATTGACTTCAATGGGGTTCGGTGTCCGGGAAAAGTTCGGCAAAAGTCCGGGACACGGACCCGGACTTTTTTTTAAAGTTCGGCCGAACCCGCCGAACACGGACATCCAGGTGTCCGCTCAACTCTATTTATAACCCCTGTCAGTTTTTACTGATGTACCATAAACCCCAACATATATTTAGTTATTTCCTGTGGTGGGATCAATATTTAAACAGACCAGAAGTGATGGCAAACAAGGAAATGCACAACAAGAAAATGTTAACAGGAATTCTGGCATTGCCAAACTGTACTTCACTTAGTATTTTGATGTTCTGTCTTGACAAAAGGTTGCACCCCGGAGAGCGAGTCAAGGAAATCTCTGTAACAGTCTCTTGGACAGCAGTCACACATAACAAGAGGCCTCATTCTCTTTACATGCAAACTACAGTGAATGAGCTGATAAATGTGAGGGCTAGCTGTGACAGGGAAAAAAAAGTTATATTGACATTACTAGGTAGTATAGAGTTTACAGGAAAAAAGAAAAGTAGTAATAATTAACTAAAAGTAAAATGTGTTAACCCTTCCCTACTCTATGCCATAATTATACCTTTTTAGACTTAGGAGTAACTCTACATTTGTATTATAAAATGGGATAATTTACTGAAGGAATATAGCAAATTAACTTTGGAGGGTAATTTTCACTTTGTCCAAATATCTGGACTTCGTGAATATAGTGCAACATGACTGTGGAAATCGAGCACAATCACATGTAAAGAAGGTGTAAATATGTGAAAGTTGCTTGGACATGATTGAATTTTTGAAGATTACAAAGCTTCACATTGTTGACTAGTCTAAGCCCCCGTTCACACTAAGGCGACCTGTGAGGCGACCTGGTCACCTCACAGGTCGCCGTAGGTCGCCTCCCATAGGGAAGCTGTGGACCCGTTCTAATAGGAGCGACACAAGTCGCTACGACTTAGAAAAAGGGTCCGGAGCTTCTTTGGGGTGACCAGGAGGCGACCGCCATAGACTTCAATGCTAAGAAGTCCGTGGCGGCCGCTCCAAGGTCACGGCGCGCTGCTCGCACCGCGACCACGGAGGTCGCGGTGCGAGGTAGCGTCGCCTGCATGTGAACGGGGGCTAAGTGAAAAAATTCAGGTTAATACTTTGTACCTTCTTCTACTATTTGTTTACATCTACCATTACCATAACATATTATAAAAAAGGTTATTGTGTTTTTGCTATCAAGTACTAAGATCAGAAACACAGTTTTTTGGCTGCTATCCAAATGCTAGTGATTACCCATTACTTTTTTGCCCTTACAACTGTGTTTTATCACACCTAAATAAAGGGAGCATGTTTCACAGGGCACCAGACAGCCATAAAAAATATAAAATAATATTTTCTACAGCTCCCGTGTAAAATGTTTATCAAGTGTATCAGTGTTGTTGTTGTATAGCCACCCTATCTTCCTTTTTTTGGACAAGGGTGTAGACCTAAAAGTAAATCTGGGAAAACTCTATAACAGAGTCTTGAACAATAGGCAAACATGATGGGAAGTCTTTCCCATCCACACTCTAAAATAGCACACACGTTTGAATGAAATTTACCACAACCATAACATGTAACTTGGTCATAATTAATTTACTTTTACTCTTGACATTAGCATCTTGGTCTTGGCTGGACCCAAGAACTTCCTCCTCGGCCTCAACCAGTGTTTTGGCAATTTTCTACCACCTCACTTATTCACTTAAAAATAAATCTTATACGTGATTACACCTTTTGTCTATATAAGAATCTAGCCAATGTTGTTGCGGCTATTACCAATAAAATCAATAACAAATAATAACTGCTAAAAAATAAAGATCCAATTTATTTTACAGAAAATAAACTTTAGATCAATCAATTATCAATATTCAAATATAACGTCAATGATAAAATCGTAAAAGCAGTGATGTTACAAATACAGTGTTGCCAATGGACAACGAAAGTTACAGTGAAAGTTACACAGAACAATAGAGATAGAAACCTTACGTTCCCATCGTGTCCAGAGATAAAGAGGACGAAGGAGAGTTTGGCTGGCTTTTTTATACAACACTTTTGCCCCACTCCCACCCATCCAGGTAGAGACACTCTCTTCCACATATTAACAGGTGGGGGGTGGAGAGGGTATTCTTAGCCTCTGACAGAATCCAAATACAGGTCCTCTTTAACATACCAGCTGTCATTAATGGTCAAGTATTTTCTGTTCCATTCCCAACTCCATCTCCTTTGAAGTGACATTACACAGAGTCCATAAATTATGCAACCAAATGGTCTAGAGAAAAGACTTTTGTCAGCTAGTTTTATGGCATCCATTTTGTTTATCAGAATGTCCAAGCAGTATTCTGGAACTCTAGAGTAAACAGAAGTTAAAAACATTGCAGGCCTCAAATCTCCATTACACCAGGGGGCTTGTAGTCTCTACTGGTGGTCAATCTCCTGCAGATTTCTCCTCTTCCTTGCCTTTTGAGGAGCAGCTGTTGCATCCTTCTTCCTGTTGTTCCTCCCCAGATGAAGAGGTAGAGTTGGAGCACAGCAATAGTATCCTTCTCCCCTGCTGCCTGACCTGTTGCCTGGCAGTTAGTGGCATCAGTGACCAGTAAATGATAGGAAAGAAAAAAAAATATTTAAAAAAAGATATATTTGATCTGTTAAATAATATGTAATTTAAAATGTATAGAGAAAAATAGTATCAGTCTTAAATGACCAAGCCTTCACAAGGTTTGGGCTTAAAAGCAGATAGCAAAAAGGCAATGTCATCATCCCCCTCACACAATGTGTAAATACATCATTTACTCAAGGAACATGTCACTCAAATCAAAATAGTGAAGGAACTTCAGGGCCCTAATCTTGCATTTATTTCAACAGTGTTGCAACTGCAGCACTGCTGGGCAGTGCCAGAACTGCCTCTATAGCCAGTCTCAGAGGTACTCTGTGATGTGTTGCTCTGAGGGGACAAGGGGTGTGGCATGATTTAATGTTCATATGCATGTGTACATATATAATAGCAACACACACACTCATTCAAATACAAAGTCCAGTTCAGTATCTAATACTTACCCGAACAATGGCTCCCATTTCTCTTCTGCAGAAGTTTGCAAGTCATGTCTGCCATTTCACGTACTTCCTGAAATGTCCTGGGCTAACCCATGCTTTGCCAGATCACATGCTCTGACAACATTGTATTTTTCTTTTTCTGCCTTTAGCTTGTATGTATATTTGTGAACATGGGTCCTGCTTAGCAAACAGCTCAAAATGAATCTTGGTTAATGTTATTTGTCTTCAATTCCAATGAGCTTATTAAAGTGTTTTGTGTTCTTAATATGGCTCATTAATTCCCAATAACATTTGTTAATTCATGTTGGGAAAAGTTTCCTTGAAAAAAGATGGAGGGGGTCCTTACTTTTAAACCACAAACTTTAATGGCATGAGGCCTGCTCTGCTACATACAGCTGTGAAAGAGGACTTGTTCTGTATTTTGTAGATAATGTGCTATGAAAAGATCTGTGTAACAACTATGCTCAATTTAATATTTTAACTAAGGAACCACATGCATACTTGAAAAAAGAAAACACTTTTTTTTCACTGTCTTTTTTTAAAAACATTGAAGCACACCTTACTTTCGTCAAGTGCTCATTTTGAATCAGGAATGTTCAGACATTATTATTTGCATAAATAGTACTATGTAGTACTATGTGTTTTTGTTTAATATGTATACTGTATATATACAGCCTTGAACATCTATATGTTATGTACCTCAAAACAAATGGATTCGCAACTAAATCAATTTAAAATTGCTGCTTGCCACTACATACATTGGTAGCAGATCTTCAAAAGCTTCAGGCAAACTCTGAAACACTGTATTAATCTGACATTCCAACCTGGGACAGTCCTATCAGATTAGCGACAGTCATATATGCTTTCATAAATGTTAGGTTACTTTGGGTCATTCCAAGAATGTACAGTTTTGGCACTGTGCTAACCCATTTGTATGAACTTCCTGTGGATGGATGTTACTGATGTTTGCACTATACTTAAAAAGTTAAACTAGTTCAGAATGTTTAGTCTACATATGTAAATGGTTTGGATTTGTACAGATTCCTTTTTTATATTGCTACATTACTGGCTACTGCTGCATTTTAATTAGAAATGGGTATATTCTATGCGCAATTGGACATAGTTTGGAGCCATCAGATTCTGTAATCCAAATACTGGTACCAAAAAAAATGTCCCAAATTGTAACAATATTGTTTGATGTATTGGCCAGACATTTCTCAAGATTAACAGCAGGGTTCAAAATGATTTCCAGAATGAATGCTTTGTGATGGGACATTGTTCTAATAAAAAAAATATTCAACATTTAATCTGTAATAGATTGCTCTTTGTTTCATAGTTACATCATGTACAAACGTAACCAACATTAAATTAAAAATCTACACAAACTCTAACTTCTAAACCTTGAACCCACCACAAAATAATGGAAATCTCCATAACTGGATCAAACTCAACAATAAAGACCTGACAAAGTTTCTAACTATTCTTCTCAACAATAATTCAAAACATATTAACATTACTGTCCTCGTCCTAGACTATTTTTTTCCCCAAAGACCACAGGAAATCAGGGAAAATCACAGACTGTAATATTAAATTTACAGAGCTGGTAACCATGTCTATAACAATTCAAACAAAAAAAACAAAGTTTTGGCTAGAGTTTCACTTTAAATAATGAATTGTCTAAAGATTATTATTATTATTATTATTATGTAACAATATCTAAACAAAGCCTTGTGGGTATAGTGAGCAGATAAAGAGGGTTAGAATATACAGAGTATCCTGGGGGGGGGGGGGGGTGGCCAGATAATCGCTTGAGATGGCAGCAGAGTGAGACAGCTCCTCCGTAGATCAGCTCACCGGACAGTATTATACTGCACAGGGTCTCACAAAACCTCTCATTTTCATCCCCTGGACACCAGTCACCCTAACCATGGCCTCCAAGAAGTGTAAGGGGCCACAGAGACTGGGGAAAAGATGGATTTCTACCCCACACCGAGACGCTTCAGTTTTCAAGATGGCTCCGGCGGCAGCTCGAGTCACCCACATGGCCTCTCACAGCAGCAAGGTCCTGCAGCGAGCCATTCATCCAAGGGATCTCTCCCTCTCCTTGCTAGCGGTGAGTTGAGATCAGGATCCTCCTCAGCTTCCTTAAGCCCCACTTAAGGGATGACATGCTGCATGAGGTGGACTCCTCCCTTGAGCTTACAAGAGAGCTGCAAGACTCCATAGTAGAATTCCCCACTAAAATCAGCCAGTATTAGATACTACCCTGAAGGACATGCTGGTGTCCCTGTGTACAACCATCCAGGCTGATATCCTCTCCCTGGCACAACATTTTAAAGCTGAGGTAGCAAAGGTATCACAGAGAGTTACCCACGTAAAAAATAAAATGGGGGAATCTGCGGCCACATTTAATGAGCTGGTGGACTCTCACAATGCAAGGGATGAGGAAATGCACTGGGTCAAGTCAAATTTAGCTGATTTGGAGGATAGATCCAGACGCAATAATATAAAAATAAGGGGGATCCCCAAATCAGTGAAACAGCAGGATCTAAATACATACTTCACTAACATAATGCGGGATGCTATTCCTGATGCCTCTTTGGAAGACATATTCATTGACCATATTCATAGACTGCCTAAGCCGAAGCACGTCCCTGATAATGTTCCACGGGATACCATTGTCAGAATTCACTTTTTCCATGTTAAAGAGAAGCTGCTGGCAGTGGCTAGAAATAAAGAGTCCCTTCCACATAGCATGATGGACCTTTCCTTCTACCGTCACCTTTCAGCCTACACCATGCAACAAAGGAGGCAACTGGCTTCCATAACCAAGCCACTCTACATCCTCCATATCTCTTATAGATGGATCTATCCGGCAAAGTTGTTGATAACTAGTGATGAGCTGAACACCCCTCTGTTTGATTCGCACCAGGCCATCCCGTACAGGGGAAATGTTCTAGTGAACGTCTATGGGACACGAACATGAAATCAAAACTCCTAATTTTAAAGGCTTAAATACAAGTTATTGGCCCTAAAAAGTGTATAGGGGCCTGGGTACTGCCCTGGGGGACATGAATCAATGCAAAAAATAAATAAATTATAATGATCATTTTTACAGGAGCAGTGATTTTAATTAATGCTTAAAGTGAAACAATAAAAATGAAAAATTCCATTAAATATCGTGCCTGGGGGGCCCCCTTAATGTGCCTGTATGTAGCCTGCTGCAGCAATACTGACCAATCTGTCCCCATCAACATGGGGGCAAGGTGCTTTGGGGTGGGGAGGGGCAGAGCCCCCCCTGCCTCAAAGCACCCACCCCGCCCATGTTGAGGGCATGTGGCCTGGTATGGTTCAGGAGGGGGGGCGCTCGCTTGCCCCATCCCAATCCTGGCCAGCCAGACTGTGTGCTCGGATAAGGGCCTGGTATGGATTTTAGGGAGAATCCCACACCGTTTTTTTTTATTTTGTCGCGGGTTCCCCTTAAATCCATACCAGACCTGAGGAGCCTGGTATGGACTAGGGGGGGACCCCACGCCATTTTTTTCAGCAATACTGACATAAACTGATATAAACTGAAGTCCCTATATATTGGTATACACTGCACTACCTGATTTCGTCAAACTGTAAAAAGCAAAAATCTCTCTCCCTGCCAGCAAAGTATTATTTACTAACTATACTGCACTATCTGTTAAACTCACTACACTCTCCCTGAAGAAGGAATTCCACTTATAAATCACCTACTGGCCAAGGGATTGGAACCCACAACCTCTCAATTGCAAGCTTGGTATTCTACCACCTACGTCACCGTCAAGCCAGCTTAGGCTGAACACACTCTCCCTGCCTAACTAACTTCTATCTCGCCCTACACACAGTGCACGGCAGCTGTCCCTGAGCCATGATTGGCTAAAGGCACCTGCCTTTGGCCAATCATGGCACAGATAATTTGATTGGCCAAAGCATGGAGGTCAGAGACCATGCTTTGGCCAATCACATAATGTGCTGCCAGTGTACAGTGCATTATGGATACGGTAACTCAAAGTTCCCATAAAGAAGCCCATTTGTTTGCAATCCCAACACCTCACCCCAATACAGGTGTCGACATCGGCATGGGATTTCTGGAACTAAATACAACCTAAGAGTAAAGGGATCACGCTGTTTTATGACATGCTCCAAGCCAAATCTACCTTTGTCAAAACTCCCCAGCTACTCAAGTGGGTGAAAGATCTTAACAGCTCGTTCTCAGATTATCAATGGTTATTGGCTATAAAATGCAATTACCAATTCACGAAAGGTTCCAACTATTGGGAGACTGCACATAAACTACATCAGCAATGGTATTTCACCACATATCTAATGGCCGAATTTTCTAACACACTGCCGGGGGAGTGTTGGAGGGGATGTGGCTGGGTGGGCATGTTGCTCCACATGACTTGGTCATGTCTTCATTTACGCAGCTTTTGGTTAGCGGTGTTTATTTCAGGTGGGATACGAGTCTACTTGATTGATTACTCTATATATAAATGTTTGGCTCATTATTCCAGTTGACATTTACCTTTGATAAAATAATTTTTGATGAAACGCGTCAGAACTTTGCCTCATGCAGCCAGGACTATGACAAAGACTGCTGGATTCATGTCTCTGTCATTCACTGCCTAATATTCCTGGATGTTTGTAAGTGTATTTTTTACTTTTAATACATTTATTTTAAGTGGAATTACACTATGTTTGCTTTGTCTGGGATTATCCTTTCCATGTAATCTGGGGAGAGGGGAGATTTTCTACATCTGGCCCTTTGACTGCAAACGTGAACATCCTCTACTGCAGTTTGAAGACCCTCAGGATATCTTATGAGCCTATCTGACCCTTTTGTCATATGACAAGTTGGGTTCATTTGTTCCGGTGAGCGTAATCATATGTCTTTCCTCTTGGTGTTGGGACCTGTTGTCCTACGTGGATCATGCACATCACCCTGGAATTGATTTTTACATTTTTGCACTTGGGACTTTTATGATATTTTAGTCACATTGTTCACTTTAATCATTGTACTTCTTTTTTGAGTATTTTTTTTAGCACTGCACGTTATTCTATATATTTTAAATTAATCTCATTAGTCACAGGGTATCTTCTTAAACCTGATCCAGCTTTGGCCATCTTAAGTATTAATGCACAAGCCATACATATCTCCCTTAGACCAATATGTATGCAAATTCTGTGCACAGCCAGGGCAATAATTATGCAAAAATGGAAATCAGAAGAGGTACCGGAGGTACAGGAGGTGATTAGAAGGGTCAAGAAAGTCCACATTTTGAACACATAATGGCATCCAAAGATGGCACAATGGCAAAATATGAGAACCATTGGCAACCTTGGCGTCACTATTTTAAAATAGGTTGAAAAAGCACATTACGCTCCAGGTTGTCCCTTCAGGTGCACTATGAATCTTTGTCCATACTGCTATACTTGTATTATATGCTGTTAAGAGTATATCATTTAAGGAACAAAAACTACAAAAGAGATGTATCAAATTTGTTAAAAGTGTTTTTCTGTGCCCATATCTTGTTCTACAAAACAATATTAATTCACAAACTATTTTGTTGGTTTTACACTTATTTTGTACTACTAATGTTTGTTATATGATTATAAATCTCAATAAAAACATTTTGGAAAAAAAAAAAAGAATATACAGAGTGTCCCAAAAAGTCACCATACATAGGAAAAATGGGGAATAGTAGCTAAATGTACCTTTATTTACAACATATTCATTACAAAATGTTACAAAATATTTACAAAATATTCTGTATATGTTGGCCACCTCTTTTTTTACACACACATAAAGTCTATATACAAATATAAAATATAATATGAGTTTGATCATTTTTCCCAAGCATGGAGACTTTTGGGACACCCTGTACTAGTGAAATAAAGCCTGATGTCTGCACTTTGTCTAGCCCTGTGTGAACTTTGGAAAGTCATGACATTTTATTTTGCAGTTATGGACACAATTGCTATGTATAAGTTATAAACTCTACTTACATTAATCTTTAGCAACAGGCAGAAATCCATTCTAACAGTTTTTAACCACCCATACATCAAACTATGTTAAGACTTCACGACTCTGTAGGCGTCTCATGAAAACTAGGTATAGAGGTCATTTAAAATCTCCCTATTGTTGGTTGAATACTCCATTCTTTCCTGAGGGGTTCCATAATGTTGATGGGTGATAAAGCTGGCTGGTAGACAAAATACCACTAGTAAATTCTAGGTGTGGCCTGGGAATTTTGGAAGTACATGGTATAGCTTCTGAGAGAGTATCATAGTATGTATCACCACAAGATGCTTAAAATAACGACACCTGGATTTACTAGAGTTAAAAAAGGCAGCAACTCCAATATTTTGCACTCTAAGCTGCCATGCTCCTCACCTTACCATAAAGATTAATCCAAGCAATCTTACTGATAATCTACTTTTCTACCACTTGCACACATGACCTTGCTGATGCAATTTCCAGAAAATGTATGAAAGGAAATTGATTGCATATAGGATGAATGAACTTTGCATTCTGCTATTGTCTGGGTGTACATATTGAAATTAAATCCAACTTCACAGCTCTGCAATGTGCCCACATGTTCCTCTTTGCTTTTTCTTGATTTTTATATGTCGGTTTTCTATTCTGGCTCCTCTACAAATGGAAATAAATAAATCTGTAGTCACTACAGTCTACATAAAAGGCATCATGCTGTGTTTCCAGAATAATAAAAGCTGATTGAGATGTCAATGATACAGCTGCGTATGTGTATGGAAAAGTAAAACATGGTTGTTTCCATTTAAACACAAAGAAAAATGAAAGATAAAGAACAATTATGTTGCCCTTACGCAACATACTGTATGCGCATGGTGTTGCTGCTTCTTCATATGTGAAAGAACCATTTAATGTGATACTAGTCATTTCCAGTTAAACTACTTGTCTCTCTTCAACAACACGGCAGATTCATTCAGACATTTTTCTCTGCATCTTCTGCATTCTGCAAGATTGGCATTGAATTATAAAGAAGGCAAACATTCAGGAAAATAGATTAAAGGAAATCCAGCAGTGATTTCATTTTCAGCCTCAAATGGAATCTCAATTTCTATTGAAATCCCTCATGTCAGCAGATAACACTTTATAATGCATACAAACTTAAACTAATGTCACAGTTCATGTCATTTTGGCAATTCATTTTAAAGCAGGCTACACGTCACATTATAAAAATAATTATTATACTTGAGAACTTAAGTAGAAGTTACAGCATCATAGGAAATAAACAAAATATTTCCCAAAAGTAAAAAAAAAAGTTAATCAGACTATCCTCCTCTTTTTTCTCTTCCTGTGTATCTGTATAGTTTTTTTTTTTTCAAGAAAAAATAAACTTTTATTGTGGGTAAACAGATCATTGTACAATCATCAGATATGTAAAAATATTATTCACAGCGTATACATTGGTACAATGAAAGTAAAACAGAAAAAGAGAACTGCACACACTTCTTAAACATATCAACTGCAATGTATATTATTAATTAATGAACCCGCTTTATACAGGAACCGTGTGCTAGGGTCATCCAAACCTGTCTAGATAATAAACACCTCAGCAAGTATTGTTAAAAAACCATGAAAGAACCTCAAAGGGGTCTTGACAGAAAAAAGGGGAGATAAAGGGAAAAAGACAAGTAAGGGGAGACGAGGGGGGAAGAAAAGGGGGAGGGGGCGGAAGAGGGGAGGGGAAAGAGAAGGACATTCCACTGTAAACCATTACCAGAACCAGTTAGCCTATGCACACCTCAACATTCCAGGAGCCTATTCATAACCAACTGTGAAGGAGCCAGCGATGGGTCATCCAACCATGGTTGCCATAGCAAGGAAAACTTCTTATGAGCGTTCCTATGTTGATATGTTAGTTTTTCTCTGATTAAAGAAGCGTTGACTTGTGCAATCCACTGATCTGCGCTTGGTACCCAGGAGGAGATCCAGTATCTAGCAATAAGTTTACGAGCAATATAGAGCAAGCGTAGAATAGTCACATGGGCGTTTGGGGTTAGAGTCTCCACCTCCAGTGCACCAAGCAAGCAGACAACAGGATCCCGCAACATCTGAAAATTATACACTCTAGATATTGTGTTAATCATCATGGACCAGTAACAAAACAATTTGGGACATCTCCATAACATGTGTATGAGAGTACCCTGTTCTCTCTCACACTGCGGGCACAATGCAGTGGGTCTGCGGCCCCAGCGGAATAACTGTACCGGGGTTCTATAAGCTCTATGGAATAAAAATAAGTGTGATACCCTCTGCGAGGCTAATACCGATACCAACTGCATCGATGAAAGGCACAGTTCCCAGGTCTCCCCATCAATAGGGCCCAGATCACCCTCCCATCCTGTGTGAGCCGGCAGGGTAGCCGGATCCTGTATAGTACTTAACAGAGTAGCGTAAATATGTCTGGAGAACTTCCCTCAGTAGTCTATGCTCAGTCAGTTTCAAAGTAGAAGCCCTAGCCTGGGAGGAAATGGCATGTCGCAATTGTAAGTATTTAAAGAAGCACTGTCTGGGAATGTCAAATTCCCGTTGCAAGTCCTGAAAAGATTTAAGAACATTAGCCCTAAATAATTGCGTCATGAAATAGACGCCCCAATGATTCCCAGATGTCCGCTCCCTCCAGTCTGAGTAACTCCCGGTAATTCTGGTTGTGTCGAATGGGAGTCCCAGAGAGGAAGCCCCGAACCTGCAGCATCCCCTTGACACAACGCCACAGGAATTTATGCAGGGAGAGTGTCGGCATATGCAAAAACCCCGCCTCCAGGTGAACAAGCACTGGATGAGGGGAGTCCGAAGGGACCAAAAGGGCCCCGACGGGGTCAGATAGGTCAGGAATCTCCCAGCCCCCCATATGTTGAATCTGTCAGGCCAGGAAGTACACCCTAGGATTAGGTACCACCAGCCCACCACTATCCTTTCCCAATTGAAGGGTAGAGAGTTTAATTCTAGCCACCTTCTTACACCATATCAGTTCACGGAACTGCGACTCAATCCGACGGAACCACCTCCTAGGTATCCAAATAGGGGCATTATGAAGGATATACAGGAGTTGTGGCACCCACACCATCTTAATCAAATTGACTCAGCCAGCCATCGATAACGGAAGTTTACACCAACTCATGCATTTTCGTAACAGAGGCACTAAGTTCATTTCAAGGTATCGAGTAGGGTCAGGGGACACATGAATCCCTAGATATTTAAACGTGTCTACCACCCACACTGACGAAGCACAAGCTGGTAGAGGTGCTGGAAGGGGATCTAGTGGCATGAAAGCAGACTTGTCCCAATTTATTGAGAACCCCGATAGGGAACCAAAATGTTCTATCAGAGACATCACTGCCTGTAGCCATTCCCGGGTATCACCTAGATAGAGCAGGGTGTCATCCACGTATAGTGACATGACATCAGTGCGTGGGCCCCGTCTGAAGCCAACTATCCCAGAGGAGGCACGGACATGCGCCGCTAAGGGCTCCAAGGCCATGGCAAATAGCAGTGGAGAAAGCGGACACCCCTGTCTAGTGCCCATATAGAGAGAGAAGGGTTCAGACAGTTCCCCGTTGAATCGCAATCTGGCCGTCGGATTAGCGTACAGCACCCGCACCCACGAAAGGAAGGATTCCCCTACCCCGAAGCGGCGTAATACCGCCCACAGGTAGGGCCATTCGACACTGTCAAATGCCTTGGCGGCATCCAGTGAAAAGACAGCCCTATTACCAGGGTTATCTACAGGAATTTGAAGGTTAAGAAACAGGTGCCTAATATTCAGTGCAGTAGAGCGAGCTGGAATAAACCCCCGATTGGTCTCTATGTATAATTTTGTGTATAACAGTCGATAACCGTGAAGCTAGTATTTTGGCCAAAATTTTAACATCCGCCGTGAGAAGGGATATGGGTCTGTATGAATCAGCCACCGATGGGTCCTTGTCAGGTTTCAATAGAAGAACGATAATCGCCTCAGACATAGAGGCAGGTAACGTCCCATTTTGAAACACCGCATTATATACCTGAAGTAGAATGGGTACCAGTTGTTCGGCATACCGCCCGTAAACCTCATATGGGATGCCATCCGCCCCCGGTGACTTACCACATTGAGCAGATTTCAAAGCAGTGAGGATATCATCCTCCGTTAAAGGGGCGTTTAGCATAGCCACATCCGAGGCCGACAGGCTAGGTAGGTTGCAGTCATCCAAAAAGCTCTCGATCTCCTGGAGCTCAACAGAGACTTTGGAGGTATACAGGCCAATGAAGAATTCATGCAATACCCTCCCCACGTCAGACGTGGTATGCCATTGTACTCCCAGGGGGTCCCTGAGCATGGGTATAAAGGCCGCTGGTTGTTGTGCATGGACCAACATGGCCAACATGTGTCCCGTACTCTCCCCCTCCTCAAAGTACCTCTGTTGCAAAAATAATACCGGATACCGTTTTAGAGAAATTCTGAGCAGCCAACCAGGATCGTTGCGTAACATCATTCGGGTCACTAATATAAGCTACCTCCGCTTTAGCCACCTCTGCCTACACCGTATTCTCCCAAGCCTTTGTGGCAGTTTTAATACCATTGATAATGAATATGAACTGACCTCTCATAGAAGCCTTAGCAGCATCCCAGACCACACCAAGCTCAGCCGAGTCCAAGTTTTGTGCAAAGAAGGATGGCAGCATGGGTGGCATGGGATCTGGGCTAGGAAAGAGTGTCAGCCAGAACGAGTTGAGTTTCCAGAGGGGTCTTCCCCGACCAACAGGGAGGGTTAGTCGGATCCAGAGCGGAGAGTGATCAGAGATCAATCTCGGCTTGTAATCCACGGAGACCACCAAAGGCAGGAGGGAGCCATTACCCAACCACATATCGATCCTGGAAAGGCCCGAGTGTGCCGCTGAGAAGCAGGAGAACTTTTGCACTCCCGGATGATCCATCCTCCAGACATCCGTCAGTCCGAGCTCCACCATCAGCCGTGCAAAGGGCGTGGGCCCACCGACCAAAGGGGGATCCCCGGTGCGAGGGGAAAATCTATCCCACCGGACATCCAAGACAGTATTGTAATCCCTGAGCACCAACAGTGGAACATCCAGGAGCTTCGCTACATGGTCAACAATGATCTTGAGTACCCCAGCAGAGGAGGAGGTGGGACATACACCGCGAAAATGGCGCAAGCCAGTCCCGCCACCTGACACAACAAAATAACAAAGCGACCGTCGGGGTCAAGCACAGTTTGAGAACATGTAAATTGAACACCCCTCCTGACCAGAACACAAACCCCCCCTAGAATAACTGGAATACGTTGAGAGGTATTGATGGCTAAACACACTAGGCGCCAGTGTAGGCACAGGGGCTGGAGGCAGATGAGTCTCTTGTACACAGATAACGTCCGCACTCAGTCTCTTGATATTCCTCAGTACACCCGTCTTCTTGACTGGGTTGTTAAGGCAACAGACATTCCATGTCATTATACAGATAGTATCAGCCATCACCATGGTAGTAAAGCAGTTCTCCCGGGGTGCCTGGGCAAGAGTTGGGTACACACAGCAGGTCCTGTGAAGAAAGCATGATGTCACAAGCAACCAGTAGGTATGAGCAAACCTGTGGACAGGGGGGTAATTCCATTGCCACATTAGGGAGGACAGAAGATCCAGGTGAGCACAGGATGAGATAGATGCAGTGGAATAAGGTGGCACACAAAAAGGGGGATGGAGCAAGGAACACCAAACTGGGAAGCAAAGGTGCCATCGTACAACATCGTACAACAGGGATCCATAGCTTCCAGAGGTGGAGGGAAAGCCATGTCATTGGGATTTGTCCAACCAGGACATATAGGGGAAGCCCAGTGAGGGGCTACAGATGTAATCTCCTCAAGAACAGCGAACATTGTAAAACATTGTAAAACTAGAAACAGTAAGTGCAGACATGGTAGCTCCCACCTATCCAGGAGTTAAACGATAAACAGCCAATCAGCAAAGCAGAAGATGGGGGTAGGGTCCCATCCGAGGTAAGGAACCATCTTTGGATACAGGGAATGGAGTAAGGTCCATCAAGGGGCCCCGTGCCATGGGGAGACAGCAGCCCTCAGTGCTCTACCATTGGCATCCAGTCATTGTGCAGCAGCTGCCGGTTTATCAAAAAACAGGACCTCATCCCTGGCAATCACTCGGAGTTTGGAAGGGTATAGCATAGCATACTGTAAGTTCAATTCCCAGAGTCTTCTCTTCACATCCATGAATTTAGCCCTTTGTTTCTGTACTTCTGCTCCAAGTCATCCAATCTAGCGGCCTGTTGAGCAGACAGGAGAGCGGTATGTTTAACTTCCCTCTGCAAGGGCACCATGTCCTCTTCAAGGGAGCTGACCCGACCCTCCACCGCCGACGTCCTCTCCCGCAGCTTCTGCATGTCATGTCTCATAAATGAGATTTCTGCCTTGACCCCCTTTAACTCCACCGTCAAAGCTGTGATAGAGGTGGTGCAGGCTGTCACTGCAGCCATAATATCCCTTAGTGTGGGCTCTGCATCGTGGGAGGGAGACGACCGCAGTGGGGCCTGGTAAGCACATGCCGCTTCCCATGCCGAGAGCTGACCAGAAAGATCCCCCAGTGGGACTGTGTCATATGTGTCCAACTGTGATCCGGGGGAAACAGTCAGTGAAGCCCCAGTGGAGAGTGGGGGGGGTCTCGGGATGCGCTGCCTCCTTATATTTCTGTTTCTGGGAAGTGCGCTGTGGGAGAGCGCCATTTTGGGCCTGCATGGCGGGGGTGGCTTTCCCGTCTTTCGACCATTTGGCCATAAGTGGAGGGGTGAAGAGGACTCACCGGCACCCCAGGGAAGGTTGGTATGTATCTCGGGGTCCACCGGAGGTAAGTGAGGTATCGGATCGGTCGTCTAGCAGGATAACACACAGGATCACCGGCTGAGCTTGCGGCACACACGTCTGCTCACATCCCCGGTTCGGCCACGCCCCTCCGTATCTGTATAGTTATATATCTATCAGTCTATCTAGAATGCTGTACTCAAATAACTAGTGCAACTGGGATACCAATGTGATGAAAGCACCAAAAACTCAAAATATATAATTTGTTGTGTTAACAGCTTTCCTTTTTCTCTTGTCTGCCATTGGCTTTGAAGATCCAATAGAGTAAATATTTGGGATTAAAACAATTCAAAGAAAACAATCAGACACCTTGTAGCTCATTATCATGCAACAATAATGATTTCCAAAGAAAATGATTTCTTGATTGAAATGACAATAACAATTCTGACAGAGGGGATGTGGCTTGTGCATGGCGGGATGAACAGAGAAACCTCAGGGCTCTTGCCACTACTTGGGGAAATAAACCTCACCTACACTAATCTCGTCTCTTTCTCGATACCTACAGGATGCTGAGGTATGCAATAGCTCTAGACTGCTAAGAGTAGAGATTGATTGATTAACATGTAAAAAAAAACAATGACAATTAAAATATGTAATGATCTAAGACAGATATTAATTTTTATCTCAAAATATGTAAAATACAATAATATTCTGTATAATTTATTCAACAACAAAAACATACAAATACAAATATTATAGTTTGTATTCATATGGTATTTCACAGGTCATTGTCCACAGTTCATCAAACCCTTGTACACCAGAATCCTGACCTGAGCAAACCCTGTGACATAATATGACACACACATTTTTACAATATAAAGGAAGCCTTCATTCAGAGAGCGTGCCAGCTAGGACTAGGGATGAGCCATGACCCCTCTTCTATCTAAACCCTGGGCTTCCAGTTCTGGGAGGGAGTCAATGGACATCCTCCTAGAACCCTGTCTCCCACCTGCCCCCTGGGGCGTGCATCTAGCACGCTTTGTGACTGCCACAGCTGATCACGGTAAAGGGCCCTTTTCTATGTGATCAGCTGATCACATGTAAACAGACTTTCCGGTTATCAGCAGTCGTTTACCCCACACTGTGAATGTGTGAGGAAAGGAGAGCTGTTAACTGGCAAGACTGTTAGTACATTGTTAACACTAATTATCAGGGCACTGATCATCACTGGCCTGATTAGCAGTGCAGCCCCATCAATGGCCATCAATGCAGCCTATCAGTGCCCATTGGTGCCACCTATCAGTGATGTCTATGAGTGCCACCTATCAATGCTCAATAATGTCTCCTATCAGTGCCCATCAGTGCTGCCTAACAGTGCCATCTACAGTATAAGTGCTTATCAATTTAGCCTATTAGTACCAATCGGTGCCGCCTCTCAGTGCTGCCTATCAGTGCTCATCAATGCCGCTTATGAGTGCCCATCAGGGCTGCCTATCAGTGCGACCTATCATGATCAATGATCAAATTCATCTGCTTACCTTTAAAATTCCCATGGTGCACCCAGGAGGAGAGGGGCAGAAGGAGAAGGAGCAGATTGGCTCTCTCCTCTTCCATTCATTCGAGGGAAGACAGAGGGTGACCTTTGCGAGCCTGGTAGTTCTGCCACTGCCTATGATAAGAAATGATAACCCATTACCCCTCTCCGGATCTATGCTCCAAGCCTGGGATGGCAGAGTTATTAACCTGGCCATCTTATCCTACCCAAGTTCTCTGAACCCTGCATTCCACTTGGTCACACTTTAGTCTACAGTAAATTACAAGTATTGAAAAACAAATCTTCACACTGTGGAATGATACAAACTTTTACAAGAGGAACTATCCCCAGTATTCTTGAAGCTATTGAGATCTCCACACATCTAAATAGCTGATTCCTTGACAGATTTGATTTTTTTCTTGATGTCTAATACATAAAGGGTCCATTCACACATCTGTAAAATGGGTCCGCATCCATTCCACAATTTGGCGGCACCTTTAAAGACCCATTGATTTTCAATTCCAGTCTGAAAAATTAGGCATTCACAGGATAAAGAAGTAAGTGTAGGCCATTCCAGGCCCCAAAAGATAGCCCACATGTGTTTACCTGACAGCTAAGAACATTGTATTCTATGGCTGAAGGTACATTAGGCATTCACAGGATACAGAAGTAAGTGTCGGCCAGTATTGGCCCCAAAAATTAGCCCACATGGGTTTCTGTTTCAAGTATTTTATTGAATAATGCAAGTGAGTAACAACGTTTGACATACAGAATAATGCAATGTAATGTAAACAAAGCTCGGTAACAGAGCATGACCAATAACTGCAACTACAGCAAATCGTGAGGGTTAGTAGACAAGGGGCGGTAAAATGGGTTGTCACGAGAGAGTAGTGATTGGCATTACCAACCCACCGGCACCCCATATAGGGATCACACTGTGCCTAGGTGGGGAGGCAAAACCAACCAATTGTTAAACTAAAAGGGAACAGTACCCAAATCTACAGTATCGTGTGGGAAGAGGCAGGGGGATGAGAGGAACCTCACGGGTATCTACCAAACAGGAAAAACATAGGCTACAGTCAGCCAGAATGAGGGAGCAAGTCGAACGGGTAACCTGTTAACTGTAGTTAAAATGACAAGGTAGAACAAACTAAGACGTTGTAGGAGCTACAACATATGTATGCAGAAGCAAGGAAGCAGGGCGAGGGGGGACAGGGAGAAGGGGGTAACAAGAGGGGACAAGGATATAAGGGGGAGGGGTAGAAAGAGGGGGGAAGAGGAAAGATCGCCAGGGGGGCCAGTACATAAGGAGTGGGGGTTTTGGGTCCCCAGGTTTGGTTCAGGGCAGCAGTAGGGAGCTATCAAAATTGGGGGGCAGAAAATTGTCAACCCAAGGTTGCCAGATTCTATCATATTTCTCGACTGTATCCGTCAAAACAGCATCGATTTTGGCGTGAATCATAGCGTTGGTGATTCGGTGTTTCACTTCAGTCAACGGCAGGTGTGGGGATTTCCACGCTTTCGCAATGGTTTGTTTAGCCGCTGTTGTGACCTGTAGGAACAGTTTGTGGCGGAATTTGGACACATTATCCGGTTTTACATTCAAGAGAGCCAGTAGAGGGTCAGACGAGATCGGAACGTCCATCAGGGTGGAGAGACTATGGAAGACGGTCTGCCAAAACTTTTGCACCAATGGACAAGTCCACCAAATGTGCAAGTGTGTGCCTGGCTCCAGGCAACCTCGAAAGCATGTTGCAGAGTAGGAGGGTGAAAATTTTGCAATGCATGCGGGTACTAAATACCACCGCATCAGCACTTTGTAGTTTGTTTCCGAGGCTACTATATTTTGTGAGGCCGTCTTCGTTGATTGCCAGATTTTGGACCAATCTTCAACATCTATGGCGGACCCAAGATCCTGTTCCCACTTAGTAGTATACGCGGGTGGAGTGCGGTCGGGGGAGTCAGTGAGTCTGGTGTATAACGAGGATATGAGGCCCCGGGAATGTGGGTCATGGAGGCAAGTGTGTTCAAAAGAAGTCATGTTGGGTAAGGAAGAGTCAGTGTGGATACATTTGGCCAGGAAGTGCTTAATTTGTAGGTAGCGAAAGATTTCCGAGTTCGGTATATTGTGAGATTCACAAAGCGTTGGAAAAGGCTTAAAGGAGTTGAATGTGATCATGGAATGTGCTCTGAGAAGGCCAGCGGTCACCCAATTACGGAATGCCGATGGGGTTTCCCAGGCTGGGGGGAAGGATGGGTTGTGTAGAAATGAAAGCAGGGGGTTGTGGGGGGATTGGAGCTGATACTTAAATTTAAGGGTATCCCAAAGACGCAGGGAATGACACAGGATAGGATTCGAAACAGGCCGACGGTCCGACGGTGTCAGCCATAATAAATTAGCCACAGAGAGGGGATCGCATTCGACCGCTTCGAGGGGCACCCAAAGGGGGATTTCATGAGCAGCATGCCACTTAGTCAGCTGGGCTAATTGGGCCGCCTGATTGTACTTGGCGTATTGTGGGAGACCCAAACCGCCTTGTAGTTTGTGAAGATGGAGGATTCGGTGTGAAACTCTAGGTCTGGTCTTACCCCAGACATAGGAGAAAGTTCGTCATTGTATTTGACGGAGGTAGTGTAAGAGGGGACACAAATAGGTAGCACTCGAAAGAGATACAAGATTTTAGGCAGGATAGCCATTTTGGTAACGGTGATGCGTCCCATCCAGGCAAGAGGCAGGGAAGACCAGGAGTTCATCAATTTCGTTAGGTGAAGTAGCATGGGTGGATAGTTGGCTGTAAAAAGCTCCCGGGGGTCTGCTGTCAACTTAATTCCTAGATAGGGCAGGTAGCTGGTCGCCCAGGAAAAGGGGAGTACCGTTCGTAAGTGGGAGAGGAGAGGGGGGGGGGGGGTAAGGAGACATTGAGCGCTTTCGATTTTGTGGGATTAACAACTAGGCCAGAGATTTTCGCGAACTGTGTCAGGGTAAGAAGAAGATTAGGGGCAGAGGTGAGAGGGGACGTGAGGAACAAGAGGATATCATCTGCGAACAGACATAGTTTGTGGTGCTGACCACCCAGTTCAAGGCCTTTGATATCAGGATTGGCGCGGATTTTGAGGGCTAGTGGTTCAATTGCGAGTGCAAAGAGGAGAGGGGATAGGGGGCAGCCTTGTCTGGTACCGGATTTCATGGGGAAAGTAGAAGATTGAAAACCAGCATAACGGACAAACACTGATGGGGAAGAATATAGCGAGGAGATCCAGGAAAGAAAGTGAGGACCAAAACCCCATCTGTGCAGTACAGTTTGCAAGTAAGACCAAGACAGAGTGTCAAATGCCTTTCTGATATCGAGGGAGACAAAGCAAGCAGGGATGTTACGACGACGGGCAAGATAGGTAAGATGTATGGCCCTGCGCACATTGTCTCCAGCTTGCCGGCAAGGGATGAAGCCTGTTTGGTCTTTATGGATAGCCCACATGGGTTTACCTGACAGCTAAGAACATTATATTCTGTGGCTGAAGGTACATTAGGCATTCACAGCCTCACAGGATACAGAAGTAAGTGTCGGCCAGTATTGGCCCCAAAAATTAGCCCACATGGGTTTACCTGACAGCTAAGAATGCTGTATTCTGTGCCTGAAGGTACATTAGGCATTCACAGGATACAGGAGTAAGTGTCGGCCAGTATTGGCCCCAAAAATTAGCCCACATGGGTTTACCTGACAGCTAAGAATGCTGTATTCTGTGCCTGAAGGTACATTAGGCATTCACAGGATACAGGATTAAGTGTCGGCCAGTATTGGCCCCAAAAATTAGCCCACATGGGTTTACCTGACAGCTAAGAATGCTGTATTCTGTGGCTGAAGGTACATTAGGCATTCACAATATACAGAAGTAAGTGTCGGCCAGTATTGGCCCCAAAAATTAGCCCACATGGGTTTAACTGACAGCTAAGAAAGTTGTATTCTGTGGCTGGAGGTACATTAGGCATTCACAGAAAAAATAGTTGTCGGCCCTGAAGGGCCCCAAAAATTTGCCATTCAATGGACATGAAATGCCTTTTATGCCGCTGTATGTAGCGAAGCCAAGGACCAGGAATTGCTGTGAGTGGATGGAAGTCTGGCGGAGTTTTGTGGCCTGGCATGAGGAATTTCAATGAAACATGGTCTACTGGTCAAATGTGTTGAATTCCTCAGAGATCCATGCCTCATTCATTTTTATAAATGTGAGGTAGTCTGTCATGAGCTAGGCGAGTGCGCTTATCGGTCACGATCCCCCCTGCTGCGCTGAACGTCCTTTCTGACAGGACACTGGACGATGGGCAAGCCAACATTTCCATTGCAAATTGTGCAAGCTCTGGCCAGAGGTAAAGCCTGCCCACCCAGTAGTCCAGGGGTTCATCACTCCTCAGAGCGTCCACATCGGCCGTTAACCCGATGTAGTCGGACACCTGTTGGTCTAGGAATTCCTTGTTGCTGGATCCGGAGCACAGCTGTCGATGGTTCGGCTGAAAGAAGGATCTCATATCTGAAGTGACCAAGACATCTTCAAACTGCCCTCTTCTTGCAGGCACTGTTGGATTGCTACCCGCAACTGTCTCTCTGTGACTGGAAATTCCTCTGCCAGCACACGCAAAGGCAGAATGCAGCATTTCCCTCAGCAAGGCCTGGAGCGCTGCATTCTGACCGCCCTCTGTGATTGTGGTAACATTTACGCCATTTTATGTTTGTACCGGGGGTCTAAGTATGTACTGGTCCTTGGCCTTTATGCATTTTATACGGGGATCCCCCTTAAAACACTGGAGCATGAAGGCCCCCATTCACACTAAACTGGAAGCGGTGTAGTGGCCTGCTTCCAGCTCATCATCCAGGATAATGTCGTCCTCGTTCTCCTTCCCCCATCCACGGATAACACCAGGGATCCCAGAAAGGTTTAAAGCATGCTCTTCTTGCTCCTCCTCATCCCCCCCAGCACCATCCTCCTCTGACTCCTCTTCAGACTCCTGCTGTTGATTTGTCTCAGATGGAGTAGCACCCACTGGGAATTCATCCAACATTGTGACTTCCTCATCTTCCTGCTCCTGCTCCTCGACGGCTTAATCAATGACATGACACAATGCATGCTCCAGAAAGAAGGCGTAAGGTATGATGTCACTTATGGCACCCTGGCCGTGACTGACCAGTTTGGTGATCTCATCGAATGACCGCAGAAGTCTGCAAATGTCCCGCATGAGCAGCCAGTGGCGAGGTGTAAAAAACCCAAGCTCCCCAGAACCTGTCCTGCTGCAGAGTTCGTACAGGTAGTCGCTAACTGCACGTTTCTGCTGGAGCAGCCTATCAAGCATATGCAACGTTGAGTTCCATTGCGTCAGACAGTCACAAATAATACGCCTGATGGGCAGGTTGTGTCGCCGCTGAATGTCAGCAAGGCGAGCCATGGCTGTGTAAGATCTTCTGAAATGGCCCGAGATTTTCCTAGCCTGCCGCAAGATGTCCTGGATCCCAGGGTATTTGGCAACGAATCACTGCACCACCAAGTTAAGGACGTGTGCCATGCATGGCACGTGTGTTATTTTGCCCTGTTTCAGCGCGCTCAGCAGATTGGCACCATTGTCGCACACCACTTTACCAACTGTCAAATGAAGTGGTGTCAGCCACTGATCTGCCTGTAAATGCAAAGCTGAAAGTAGTGCAGGACCAGTGTGGCTCTTGGCTTCCAGGCACAACAGACGCAGCACAGCATGGCAACGTCTCACTTAGCATGTGGAAAAGGTTCTGGGATCTTGGGCGGCGCAGCCGAAGAGACGGTAGCAGCGGAAGAGGAGGAGTCAGCCGAGGAGGAGAGAGAGGATGGAGGAGGAGGAGGAGGAGAAGAAGAGGCAGGCCTGCATGCAATCCACGGCGGTACAACCAAATCTACACGGGTGCCACGAGTTACATGCTTGGCGGCCATCAGAAGGTTCACCCAGTGGGCACCAACACTGTGTGCCAGAGATATATTCACTTGCCGCTGAACATGGCCATACAGCTCTAGAATGCCCTTCTGCAAGAAATATTGCCTGGGACCTTCCATTGAGGTGTTCAAATGGCCACACATTTCCCAAAGGCCTCCGAGTCCACCAGTTTCATATGGCAGTAGTTGGCGGGCTATCAGTTCCGACAAGCCAGCAGTAAAATGTTGGGCAAGAGGGTTATCCAGCGTCATCATTTTATTACGCTCCAACATTTGGCCACAGAAGCCTGCCTTTTTCCAGAACAATGTGACGATGGCATCATGGAAGGTGGAGTGGAGGACAAATGTGGGGAGAGAGGAGAAGGAGAAGAGGCTGGACGGTGAGAGCCTGGAGTGTGGCTTTGTGGTTTCTGATGGTGTTGCTCCCACTGGGCGCAGTGATGGGAGTTCAGGTGCCTTCTTAAGGCGGTCGTCCCTAGGTGAGTGTTGGGCTTACCGCGACTTATGCATTGACTGCAAAGGTTGCAGATAGCAACACTGTTGTCAGCAACGGACACATTTAAAAAAAGCCCACACTGCGGAGCCATGTGCCAGTGTCGTGGGAGCGCCAGATGTGACTGTACATGGTTGATGGCTCGCTCCTGATACATTTGCAGTCTGCTTTGTACCTCTTGTGCAATGCAAGTTCTGCCTGCCTCTCCTCCCTATCTGCCAGTCCATCTCTCCCTCTGAACTCCCCTCCTCTTCCTCTCTTGTGGGCTCCCACGTAACTACCATAGACACATCATCATCCACGTCACCTTCCCCACCACTAACAATCGAGATCTTGGAGTAGGCAGCGACAGCGGGGACCAACCTCCTCGGGCTGATCTGGGTACTGTCGTCAGACTGCGGAGTGCCGGCTGTTGCTACCTCCTCTTCCTGATCCGATGCCAATAATGGCTTGGGCATTGCAAATGTCTTGTGATGGATCGGAAAATAATTCCAGAGACTCAAGCGGAGGGTATGTGGTGGTGTTTGTGGTGGTTTTTGTGGTGGGGTCTTTGGGGGTGCACACAGCAGAGAGTGAAGAGGGTGCAGATAGAGAGGATGAGGAGGGTGAAGAAGAGGAAGGCTGAGTAAGCCACTCAACCAAGTCTGGTGCGTCCTTTGACGTAATCGAACGCGCCTTTTGAAACTTCACACTTTGGCTCAGGCCTACTGCTCCTGCCCTACCCCTACCACCCCTGCGTAAGTGTCTGCCTCTTCCTCTGCCTGTCATGTTTTTAAATTACCCTATGACAAAAGTCTCTAGAGAATCGCAGTATATCTGGAAAAAGATATATAACACCCCACTTCAATCTGTGGTATTGGGGGGCCACAGGTTTATCACACCAGTTCTACAAATAATTGGCCAGTAACTGTTGTCACTGTGTGTAGCACAGTTAACACAGAAAAAGAAGCCAATTTTTTGCAGGACTAAAATACAATCTTAGAAAAGTATACTGTTAAATAACACCTCACTTCAATCTGTGGTATTGGGGGGCCACAGGTTTATTACACCAGTTCTACAAATAATTGGACAGTAACTGTTGTCACTGTGTGTAGCACAGTTAACACAGCAAAAGAGGCCACATTTTTGCAGGACTAAAATACACTCTTATAAAAGTATACTGTTAAATAATACCCACTTCAATATGTGGTATTGACACACCAGTTGTTAAAAAAATTGACCAGTGAGTTGGCACTGTGTGTATCAGACTTAACACAGCAAAAGAGGCAATATTGTTGCAGGACACAAAATACACTTGTAAAAGTATACTCAGATAACACCCCACTTTAATATGTGGTATTGGGGGAGGGGGGGCACTGGTCCGTTCACACCAGTTGTTCAAAAAATTGGCCAGGGAGTTTGGCACTGTGTGTATCAGAGTTAACACAGCAAAAGAGGCAATATTGTTGCAGGACACAAATACACTTATGAAAGTATACTCAGATAACACCCCACTTCAATATGTGGTATTGGGGGGCCACTGGTCTATCATACCAGTTGTTCAAAAAATTGGCCAGTGAGTTTGGCACTGTGTGTATCACAGTTAACACAGCAAAAGAGGCAATATTGTTGCAGGACACAGATACACTTATGAAAGTATACTCAGATAACACCCCACTTCAATATGTGGTATTGGGGGGCCACTGGTTTATAACACCAGTTGTTCAAAAAATTGGCCAGGGAGTTTGGCACTGTGTGTATCATAGTTACCGCAGCAAAAGTGGCAATATTGTTGCAGGACACAAATACACTTATGAAAGTATACTCAGATAACACCCCGCTTCAATCTGTGGTTTTGGGGGGACGCAGGTTTATCACACCAGTTCTACAAATAATTGGCCAGTAACTGTTGTAACTGTGTGTAGCAGAGTTAACACAGCAAAAGGCCAAATTTTTGCAGGACTAAAATACACTCTTAGAAAAGTATACTGTTAAATAACACCCCACTTCAATATGTGGTATTGGGGGGCCACTGGTCTATCACACCAGTTGTTCAAAAAATTGGCCAGTGAGTTTGGCACTGTGTATCAGACTTAACACAGCAAAAGATGCAATATTGTTGCAGGACACAAATCCACTTTTAAAAGTATACTCAGATAACACCCCACTTCAATATGTGGTATTGGGGGGGGGCACTTGTCTATCACACCAGTTGTTCAAAAAATTTGGCCAGGGAGTTTGGCACTGTGTGTATCAGGGTTAACGCAGCAAAAGAGGCAATATTGTTGCAGGACACAAATACACTTATGAAAGTATACTCAGATAACACCCCGCTTCAATATGTGGTATTGGGGGGCCACTGGTTTATAACACCAGTTGTTCAAAAAATTGGCCAGGGAGTTTGGCACTGTGTGTATCATAGTTAACGCAGCAAAAGTGGCAATATTGTTGCAGGACACAAATACACTTATGAAAGTATACTCAGATAACACCCCGCTTCAATCTGTGGTTTTGGGGGGACGCAGGTTTATCACACCAGTTCTACAAATAATTGGCCAGTAACTGTTGTAACTGTGTGTAGCAGAGTTAACACAGCAAAAGGCCAAATTTTTGCAGGACTAAAATACACTCTTAGAAAAGTATACTGTTAAATAACACCCCACTTCAATATGTGGTATTGGGGGGCCACTGGTCTATCACACCAGTTGTTCAAAAAATTGGCCAGTGAGTTTGGCACTGTGTATCAGACTTAACACAGCAAAAGATGCAATATTGTTGCAGGACACAAATACACTTTTAAAAGTATACTCAGATAACACCCCACTTCAATATGTGGTATTGGGGGGGGGGGGGGCACTTGTCTATCACACCAGTTGTTCAAAAAATTTGGCCAGGGAGTTTGGCACTGTGTGTATCAGGGTTAACGCAGCAAAAGAGGCAATATTGTTGCAGGACACAAATACACTTATGAAAGTATACTCAGATAACACCCCGCTTCAATCTGTGGTATTGGGGGGCCACAGGCTTATTACACCAGTTCTACAAATAATTGGTCAGTAACTTTTTGTGACTGTGTGTAGCAGAGTTAACACAGCAAAAGGCCAAAATTTTGAAGGACTAAAATACACTCTTAGAAAAGTATACTGATAAATAAAACCCCACTTCAATATGTGGTATTGGGGGGCCACTGGTCTATCACACCAGTTGTTCAAAAAATTGGCCAGTGAGTTTGGCACTGTGTGTATCAGACTTAACACAGCAAAAGAGGCAATATTGTTGCAGGACACAAATACACTTGTAAAAGTATACTCAGATAACACCCCACTTCAATATGTGGTATTGGGGGGGGGGGCACTGGTCTATCACACCAGTTGTTCAAAAAAATTGGCCAGGGAGTTTGGCACTGTGTGTATTAGAGTTAACGCAGCAAAAGAGGCAATATTTTTGCAGGACACAAATACACTTACGAAAGTATACTCAGACAACACCCCGCTTCAACCTGTGGTATTGGGGGGCCACAGGTTTATTACACCAGTTCTACAAATAATTGGCCAGTAACTGTTATCACTGTGTGTAGCAGAGTTAACACAGCAAAAGGCCAAATTTTTGCAGGACTAAAATACACTCTTAGAAAAGTATACTGTTAAATAACACCCCACTTCAATATGTGGTATTGGGGGGCCACTGGTCTATCACACCAGTTGTTCAAAAAATTGGCCAGTGAGTTTGGCACTGTGTGTATCAGACTTAACTCAGCAAAAGAGGCAATATTGTTGCAGGACACAAATACACTTATGAAAGTATACTCAGATAACACCCAGCTTCAATCTGTGGTATTGGAGGTGGGGGGGGGGGGGCACTGGTCTATCACACCAGTTATAATACATTAAAAGTGCTTTTGTCACTGTGTGTAGTATTGCTGCAGCAATGCTCAGTCACCACTCCTGTCACAATGCGGCACAGTGCACGTTACTAATCCACTATAATATGTTTTCTACAAAGTATATTATACCGTGGATTACCCCCCCCCCTCCCCCCTATATAGTGCACTGCACAGCAATACCAAAAAATTTCAGCCCTTTAAATTACTTTTGTTTACATTAACAGAGCGATTTGTGTCACTGCTGACGATCTCTAACTGCCCCTAAAGCACAGACTGGACACCTGTCCCTAACCTGAAAAGAGACTGTAGTAGACCTATATTGAAATACTAGCCCTGAAAAGGACTTTTGTGGACATTAACAGAGTGATTTGTGTCACTGCTGCCGATTTCTAACTGCCCCTAAAGCACAGACTGGATACCTGTCCCTAACCTGAAAAGAGACTGTAGTAGACCTATACTGAAATACCAGCCCTGAAAAGGACTTTTGTGGACATTAACAGAACGATTTGTGTCACTGCTGCCGATCTCTAACTGCCCCTAAAGCACAGACTGGATAACTGTCCCTAACCTGAAAAGAGACTGTAGTAGACCTATACCGAAATACCAGCCCTGAAAAGGACTTTTGTGGATCTTAACAGAGCTATCTGTGTCTGGCAATCTCTCGCTCATGAACACAGCAGACCTCTCCCTAAGCTGACAAAAAGTAGAATGTGAAATGGCCGACAGCTCAGGTCTATTTTAGGGTAGGGGGCATGTCCATGTGCTGAAATGTTTCAATTGGCTGTCCCGTTCCACCTGACGGCTGAGTCATGGGTCAAAGTTCTCCCCAATGTAAACTAATATGGCTGCCACGAACAACGCCATGTGTTCGCAAAATTGGCAGGTAGCGAACAAGCAACATTTGCCGCGAACCGACCGCTGGGCGAACCGCAAGGCCATCTCTTATTGCAAGGTAAATAAGGAAACTAAAGAGATAGCAATCATAGTTATTGGAGAGAGGTTTCATATCAAAGAATATACCAACTATAATACCCATATGGTATATGTTATTTCCTCTTGAGTGTCCTCTCTGCAGTATGTTGGTTGCACCACTCCACCCCTAAGGATAAAAGTGGGATAACATTTTTGCAACAGCATGAAGCCAAAAGCCAAACAATTATCCAATGTATCTAAACAGCTTTTTGCAAGTTCAAAAGGGTAATATTACATCTTTTTTTGTGGTGTAGAGAGAGTATTTTTGAACGGCTGAGGTGGAGATTTAAATCGGAGGCTCTTTAAACATGAAGTATGGTGGACATTTTGGTTACATTCAGAAATTCTGATTGGGCAGAAAAGGGGTTTTGATTGACCCCCCTCCTGAACCATACCTGGCTACATGCACTCAACATGAGGGCGCAAACATGTTTTTTTTTAAGTCCTTTACTAAAAAAAAAAATAAAAAAAATAAAAAAAAAAATTCCTTAATGTACATCATCCACTGTCAATCACATCTAGCAATGTAGTTCCACATCACTTATGATGCCTCCTGAAAAAAAAAAAAACAACAAAAAACTGCTGCTTCTGAGACAGGTACATTGTCAACAAGGTCATCATTGATTATGATAATGATCATATATGGTCAGTGATGTCACTGGAACCTATGATGTGGTTGACCAAATATGGTCATGGCCAATGTGGTCACACATAAGACCCCATCCCTCTGTTTATAACATCAGTCATTGGTTCACCCTGTCATTTGGCAGGAGGGAGGGAAATGGACCTGGTGTGTCGAGGAGGCTACACTTTTTTTTTTTCTCTTGGTGAACTCTATGCTACTTTTGATCTTTTGCTTTAAAAAAATGGCCTTGTTTACATGTGGCTGATATCGGAAGTGACGTTGTGATGTTATTCTGGTCCTCCTAGGGCATAGAGATGAGCAGTCATATTTCCTTCCCTTATCTTCTTGCTCAGCCTCCACCAGCAGTGGATCGGTTTTTGGGCTTCGATCCACCAAGTAAGGCCGAAAACCACCAGAAAGCAGTGGGAGGGGTTGGGACCCCTACCTACTTAAAAGTGACCCAGAGGCAAGTCTGCTGCTTGGGTCACTTTTATGAGAAAGACTGGCGCCTGAAAGAAAAAATAATACCAGGGTTATGACTGCAGCTAGCTATTATTTTTATATTTAATATTATTTTCACAGTTAGGCTGTCAGCAAGAGGATATTTATTATGAATATCACTTTTGCCTCTTTTTACAAGAGGACTTTATCTCTATCTCCCATTCTCTCAGGTAATTCCAGCTAATAAATATTTTCACATTTTAGCCCTTTTGGGGACAAGCTATAATGTTATTGGAAATGTATTGCCAGAAAAGATTCCTCATCTTTATTAATTATGCTAGTCACGTTCTCTCCCATCCTTTTCCAAATTTTTGATGTGTCTTTCCTATATACGTCTTCGAGCAAGGACAGATAATCAAATAAACGACCCACTTTGAAAAGCAATTTAGAAAGATACATATTTTGTATGATTTTTCCCATTGAGTCATCAAATCTGTTTATTTCAAACACAAATTTGCAGATAGATCAATGTTCACAGGGAACATTCCCTGTGGAAGGGGCTTTATCTCAAGAGCTGTAGGTATTTTTGCATGTATATTCACTGCATATCAGCATATCACCTATTGTGGGAGCTCTGCGAGCAGTTGCCCATGTTTTTTTCCCCCATGATGCTTTGTAGTTTTGCATCTAGCATCAGAATGTGCCAATGGTGTTCCAGGAGTGATTGTAAGTGATTCCAGTCTGTGCCATATGTTGTCACCATACCTATCCTTTCTGTACCCTTATGGTCACCTGTTTTTTCTCTTTTCTCTAGGATACAAATCCTATTCTTTTCCAGCGTCAATATTTTCCTTTTTTTTTTAAGGACTGAATTTGGATAGCTTTTGGCCCTAAATCTATTTCTCAAATTTTTACTTTCCCTATGGAAGTCTTGAATTTTGGAACAATTTATACAGCTTCTCAAAAATTGGCCACATGGAGTACCTTGAATAAGTGCCCACTGGTGCTGGCTGGTGGCGTTGAGAAGCATGTTCCACGCAGTAGGTTTACGGTATGTAAACATCTCTATTTTACTTCACACCAGTATTAGTACTTTTTTAAGTTAAAAATTTCTCCAGTGGAAAAGGAGTTAAATACACAATAGGATCTGGAAACGAGACAGCTAAACTTGATTTAATCACAGGGCATAAACCTCTCCCCATTGGCTGCAGCTCTAAGTGGGTGGTGAAAGGTGGAGCCCAACCAGGGCCATCTTACCGAATGGGCATGCTGGGCAGTTGCCCGGGGTCCCACTTGCCCGGGGGGCCCCACCTGCCCAACGACCCAGCCCCAGCTAAGCATTAGTCCCGATTCCTGCTGAACTTAGCAGGTGGAAAGCGCCTGTCGGCCCTGCGCTGCTGTCAGGCCACTTGGGCCGTGAGGGGGAGCCCACAACTTCAGGAATGCCTCTCCACCTCCACGGGAACAGGCACACACAGGAGAGTCGAGTCTGACTCCCGTCTGTGTGTGTGTTCACCAGACCCAGCTGCCAAACTTGGAAGCTGTCATTAGCCTGGCACTGCTATACCAATAAATATTGCCTTATCAATAATTGGCATTTTTATTCTCGTGGTTGATTGTGTAGGCGGGGCCCCAGTGCACTGCATTGCCCGGGACCCTTTAATGCTCTTAAGATGGCACTGAGCCCAACAGTAGTGAAATCCTGGAAGGAGCACAGGATAAAATGCGTTGACGTTAATGGCACGTCCCCCGGAGTTTTGACCTCCATACTGTACACGTCAGCAAGCAGGGAACAATATACAGCCAGAGCACTCTAAATCAGCCATCCATTGAGGACACAGAAAAAAGATTGGACATCTCAGTAGGCATTATACCTACAAGAGGATCATTGTTGTTATGAGTCCTAATGTGTGTATATGCATTAAAACTGGTCACAACACTGCTCCGCTCTAGTGAAGTAGTTGGTCATATCAGCTATAATTCTGGAGACTACAAAAGCACATGCAGGCTGGACCACACTCACTGGGGGGCATAGATCATTCATAGACAACTGGACTCACCACCTTCTATACATACAAGCAGCTGACTATGCAGCAAATCTATCTGTAGTAGTGGTATATTTCCAAATGAGGTTCTCTACATCCCCATCTGGCCAGATACCTTTTGGGCACAAGATACCACATGCCTAGTGCCTTCTATACTATTCAGAAGTTTCCCAGTGGAGCATCCAACTGAGATATCCATCATTATTCTGAGGGGGATCAGGGGGAAGGAGATTTTTTAGAGGGTCAGATAGGTTGTTTAGAAAGTTTAAGAGGAAGGGACATAGGTGGGAAAGAGGGAGGGAAGGGGTGCATTGGGACACAATACACTGGAATTGTGATTTTTATATGTTTACAATGAATAAATTATATTATTTCATAAGGCATTGTAGTTGTCAGATCTGAATTATTTGGTATTATGGTGTAGTATGTTAATGTTTTCAGTTGTACTATGGTAACCGCCTCTATTATTTATATTGTATAAGCTTTGTTTCCCAACTAGTGGCAAAATTGTTAAGCAGCAAGTTAGTTTTGGTGCAAATAAATTGATATATAAAATTCCTTCACACACCCAAAAATATGATTTTCTAATGTTTTTGGGTTTGTATACCCGCTGCTACTATTTCATATGCACATGTATATGTATGAGAAAACTGCATAAAGTGCATATGAATACTCTTAACCACTTAAGCCCCGGAAGATTTTACCCCCTTCCTGACCAGGCCCTATTTTGCGATTCGGCTCTGCGTGACTTTAATGGACAATTGCGCGGTCGTGCAAGCTGTACCCAAATGAAATTGACTTCCTTTTTTTCCCACAAACAGAGCTTTGTTTTGGTGGTATTTGATCACCTGTGCGATTTTTATTTTTTGTGCTATAAACAACAAAAAGAGCGTAACTTTTGAAAAAATAACAATATTTAAAAAAAAATTTTCTTTGAAATTCCCCAAAAAAATGAAAAATCAAAATATTTTAACATTTTTGGCCAATTTGTTTTCTGCTACATATGTTTGGTAAAAAAAAAAATCACAATAAGCGTATTTTGATTGGTTTGCGCAAAAGTTATTGCGTTTATTAACTAAGGGAAAGAATTCTGTAATTTTTGGTGGTTTTTTTTAACGAGTAATGGCGGCGATCTGCGATTTTTTTGCGGGACTGCGACATTGCGGCGGACAGATCGGACCCTTGACTGACATTTTTGACACTTTTGGGGTTACCAGTGACATTACTACAGTAATCAGTGCTATACATATGCATTGTTACTGTAAAAATGACACTGGCAGGGAAGGGGTTAACTTTATTGGTGATGCAGGGGTTAAGTGTGTCCCTAGGGCGTGCTTCTAACTGTAAAGGGGTGTGGCTAGTGATGTAAGCACAGAGACATACGATCCTATATAGCAGGATCATATGATCTCTGTTCTTACATCAGGGAGAATGACCGGCGGCATTGTGTACATCAGCCGCCTGCCTTTCTCCCTCTCCACGGGGTGATCACGAGTGACCGGCGGACATCGGGTCCGTCGGTCACACGCGCGGACTTCTTAGGGAACGAGCGGGGGCGGGAGCGCGCCTCTGGCGGCGCGCACTCGCCCCCTACAGGCTCACAGGCTAGCGACGTAGTCCTATGTCACTTTGCCTGTACGGGGCTGACCTCTGCCGTAAATAGTCGTGCGGCGGTCGGCAAGTGGTTAAATGCAATCGCCACACCCCACCCAAAAAAAATAAAAAGTAGGGTCAGCTGCTAATAAATAACCATGCATACACTAGTTTCTCCTAATTGAAAGCTTGGTGAAAACATACAGTAGAAGCAGCATTATCTGGATGTTGAGTACAACATGTTGAGTCTGGGACTTCACTGTTCTCATTGAACAAATTGCTATGTACTGTAGGTTTAGGGATTGCTTTTCATGTGCACACATCTACATGCTTATGCCATCCTACAGTGATAATGTATCATGATGATTTATCTCTGCTTTTGTTCATTTGTCTTTAGTAACTCAGGCCTATTATGACAACATTTTTAGATAATATTTCAAAATCCTGACAAATGATTACATTCATCTCTGAATTATATGAACCCTTTTTAATTTGATTTTATTTGTTTCCTTGATTTGGTTTGAAGAAAATTGGTGGACAACGTGCAGTATAAACAAATGAGTGGAAACAGGACTGCAGAAAAACTCTTCGGTAAAATCAATAAACAGCAGTGTTATGCTGTACTAGGTGAGAAAGATATGATGCTGTGTGCATAGTAAAGGATATCATGCTGTGTTTGGAAATGTAGTGCAAGAGAAGGGTAAAGAGGTAACTTGCATAATAGGCTCTAGGTGTGAGGCAAAAAAAGTCAAATAAACAGCTATAGAATATCAGCAAGGGTTAAACCACTATTGTGTGGGTATTGACAGCAAGCCTGTGGAGCATTTATAAGCATGCAAAATAACAAAATGTTAACACTGTCTTCAATGTGCCATTAATCAGAAGTCAGCCCACTGTTTTTATAGAGATGTAAAAATGTTAAATTATCAAACTTAAATTAATGACTGAAATATTTAAAGCAATTTTAGAAGGAAGAAAATAAAAATAATTTAATGTTTAGTAGTCAGCACTTTTGAGTGATTTAACTTATTTGACAGTTAAATAACTCACCCCATAAATATTGCATACTTGTCCATGTCCACAGTATTTGTGCCTTGCTTATCTAACAGTTAGAACAATGTTCTGATGCTAGTGTGGCAAATGCTGCAGTCTAGATCCTCCTAACTGACATAGATGTGCTATGGCCTAAGGCCTCATTCACACTTGTGCGACTTTTCATGTGACTTCGGACCCCAAAGTCACATGACAAGTCGCACCCGATGTTTCCCAATGTAAAGGTTCAAGGAATGCCAGGCTGGATCGTTTACATCTGGGTATTGATGAAATGTACTCATATAAAAAAAATTACGTTTTATTTTATTTTGGCTTTTTCTGGTCTCATCCTTAGTACATTCACAGTAAAATCCTTTTTTTCACTACTTGTTTTGCAGCATGAAGCAGACATTCAGCTTGATTCCCCAAAGGGTGAAATGGGCATGCACACCTCACTTTGAAATGTTTTCAAGTGCAAACATTTTCAAATAAATTTTCAAATAAATTTGATTTACTTACATTTTACCAGTCTAATGATACAGTAGCATAAGATTTTTTTGATGATGCAGGGTTTTTTGTGATATTTTTTCCTTGCTGAAGTAAACCGTTGACATGTTTCTTAAGGGGAAATGTTCTAGGCTCAGCTGGGCTACTTGTGGCATGGTATTTTATTTGTTTGCCAGAGCAATCCATCATTTTCACCATAACATTATAATTCCTTCCCTTAGCACCAGGGGAAGAACCAACCTGAGCTCATGGCATATCCCTCAGATACTACCCAAGCATGGCGTTGGGAAATGCTTCACATCCTACTGTTTTAAGAAGCTTCCACAGGAACAGAATCAAGAAAATTGTGTTACGCTGCTCTCCTCAAAACTTCCACCAACAGCTCCAAGTAACATTTTTCACCTCAGGTGTTCCCGCCTTCAAATTGTTCTCCTAGGATTGACTGAGGGGTCCAGAATGTGACTGCTCTCTATCCACAGGAACCTTTTCAGGACACAGAGGCCAGGATTTTTCCAGAATAACCAGGCACGTTTTAGTGGCCAGAAGCAAAGTTGTCATCTGCCGTTAATTTATAGACAGTTTGTAAAAATGAGTTGCTTTTTCTCCCATTAAAAATTGTCATTGAACAGGAGTAGGGATGAGCTGCTGAATTTGGTTGTTTGGAGGTTCAGCAACACCAATTTTGTTTGGCCGATTTGAGCCTCTGGTGGTGGCAAGAAGTGAAACATCTAGCAGCAATGCTACTACCACTGCTAAAAATTACAGCTTCCCTGAAGGAAGAACTGTGAACCTACATCAAACTGAATACAGGTATGTTTGGCTCATCGGTAGACAGGAGCAAGCACCAGTAAAAACATTCTATTCAGTCATCAAATGTACTGCACATGCACCTAGCCCATAGCTGATTCATGATCAGCTGAGCTCTTGGGGCTGTGTGCTGTGTACAATTCTGTAGTAACACCAGTTCATTATTTGCTTCTGTAGTCCCAGAGAAGGAGTGAGAAGACCTAAACTACTGAAGTGAAGGTAAATACTTGAGGGTGGTGCTGGGACCTGGAAGGTTGAGTTCATGACTGAGAACCAGTGTGGAGTAGAGGAGGAGATGAATTGAACAGAACTTTGAAACATTTTTAGCCCTCGCACTATTCATTGTGTAGCTGAGTAATAGTAGTACACCATGAGGCTCAGCTAATTCTGATTCATGTAAATCACCTCCTCCAATCTGGCAAGTCAAGTTTGTATACAGGCATGTACAGTAGCTGGAATCTCTTTTTTTGGGTTATCATGTGCAGTGTGCCTACAGTGGGTCATCTCCTCCTGCACTCTGCACCCCAACTAGGAGTGGAGAATGATTATAAGAGCTCTCTCCTAAAGTTCCCCTCCATGCACTAAACTGGCTCAAACCCCTAGCAAAGCACGTGACTTAATTCTGCAACTTACTTGCAGTAACACACTGGGGAGATTTACTAAAACTGGAGCGTGCTAAATCGGGGACAGCTCTGCATAAAAACCAATCAGTTTCCAATTGTAATTGTCAATGCTTAATTGACTAAGCTGAAGTTAGAAGCTGATTGACTACCATGTACAGCTACACCAGATTCTGACTGCTCTAGTTTTAGTAAATATCTGCCTCCTGTGCCCTTTATTGCTATAGCACAAACCTCTGAAAGAAGCAGCAGTTCTGGAGTTTTTGACTTCTCTACTTTGTCCTGTCCATAGAGAGGATTCAAATGGGAACCTGGAGACGATCTTAGTTTTAAAGCAGACCTCTAGAGGTCTAGCACAGCGACATCACTTCCGGTTTCCTCACGTCCGGCCTGGTGGAACGCAGGTGAAACACACGCTGATACGGAGCGATGTTTCTAACAGTTTAAGTGGTTGGAGTGGGTGCCGCTTGCAGGCACTAGAAAATGTGAGTTTACACCTATTGTTTTTTTCTACTTCTTAATAAAAAATGGTATTGCACAATAGTTGTCTCACATTTTGTATTTTGGGGAACCTCCGGCATCTTATCCTGCATGGTGGATTCGACATCCATTCTTCCTGATACTAAGCCCAGGAGGCATTCACAGCGATTTGGCAGACTCTTATTGAAGGTTATATAAGGAGATTTTTTAAGAACAAGGAAGGCAAACAAAAGTGATTTGGGTCCTGGTGGCCCTCAGTTATCTGGTGAGTGGCCCTTTCATATAAAGGTTGAGGGGCACTATAAAAGAGCACTTATTTTATGAGAAGATATACAGAGCACTTATTACATGTGGTGAATTAAATACAAGTTGATATGGACATTCTTAATTTTTAAAATTTAGTGAAAAAAATGTTTCACGTGTTTGATGTGTTTGTTGTATTATTTTAATTGAGTATTGATTTTTATACCAACACACAACACTATAGGACATATTCACGACAGCACCTCAAAAGTTACACATATCAATTTTTTGGTACACACCAAATCGGACAGCAGCTGTATTTTTATCATTTATGTATCAGAGGCACCATTTTATCTAATTTCTTAACTTAATTTGTTTATCTACGGAATTTTCTTTGGTGCGGTCATTTTTATTAGGGGGAACAAGGTCTCTTTTAAAGTGACCCTATCGCTATACTTAACTTTCCCAGGAAAGTAAATATAACGTATTGCAGCAAAGAGCAAGATTAGCAGAACTAACCAAACTTTCCCGTTCTGTCTTCTCATCTTTGATCCCTGATTACCTGCTCATTTGTCTTCATTATATTACATTATTGTGCTGTTTGTTATACATGTTTGTATTATTATCATACATTTTTTTTTTTTTTAATGCATAAAGTGTATTTAATTAATAAAGTGTATTTACATGTGCTGTGTGCACATGTCCTAACAAAGAACAAGGAGAAAATAGACTGGGGTACGCAACTTCAACACTTTAGATGTTATGAACTACAAAGGAAATCAAACCTCTGCCTCTGAAAGTCATATGTGTGACTAACAGTGCCTTGCAGTGTGTCCACAACATATAATATAGAGAGATATTACCTTTGCAAGAAAACTTTATAGACAATGAGATTTATTGAATTGTGTGAATAGGGATAAGTAGTGGTACTCATTAAAACTGGTATTTGATCTAAGGACCCTCTTCTGTGCCTCTTTGGCTATCCTGAGCAACCGCTCATGCCCTCTTCTTCGAAAGTCTACTCCCTACCTCCATGGACTCTTCTCTGTCTATTGACAGCCTGGATGGCTGCACTTCAAGCAGAGTTCCCAACTTTTCTTTTCTTTTTTCTTTAAACATGCTTATATTGTTTTCAGTGAATTCTACTTCAATCAGCATTATTATAACATGTCGGTTTAGGAAATGTACATTCGTTTTTAAAATAGTATGTTGCATCTCCATCTTCATTGTGAGCAGCTGAAACCCACTACTATCTAGTTCCGGGTACAGCTCTGCTTCTATTCTCATGCATGCGCATAAACAAAGCACAGCGGCAGGTTGCCATAGCGGCAGAGATGCAGGAGCCAATGCACAGCCGGAGATGATCTACCTAGCAGTCGCAAGGTACTGCGGAAGTGGGGGAATCTAAGAAAAAAAAAAGCTATTTGCAATGCTGGGGAAAAAAATATTACCCAATGACCATACAGGAAGTGATGACGAACACAGGGGGTAAGGAAGGGTTGTGAAAAAACCTGGAACTTAGTTTTAAAGCATGGACTTTGCTAATGGCCCCACGTGTCTCCACTGTTAAGCATGAACTAAAATCTCTGTACTGTATGTAGGCAGGTTGAAAATCTGACTGCCCATTTACACTGCCCAGTCATGAAGCTAAAAGTGTTTTTATACTGGGTTTTCTTTTTGACGAGGTGGAGTTTGGAGGACCAGAGAATTGCTGCAATATGAGTTTAACCCACTATGGACTCATCCAATTGTGAACTTAATATAAGCAGGTGGGCTGGAGCAGCCACAAGTCTGTAGTTAGTGACTAGGGATGTCAGGGGAATGTCAGAACTTTATTTCAGATTGTTACCTGTGATTGTCCTCATGTTTATTTATTCCTCTGTAAAACCATTTAAACATTGCCTTTTCCTGGTCTGAAGTTACTATAAAGGTGCAATGTATGTAACTTGCACATATAGTCTACATGTCAAGCGTCAGTGGTAGTTAGCCTTTGTGGATCACCAACACAGGGTTCCCCAGGGTGTGAAGTCTAAGCCACAGCATGCTTCTTTGCCAGAGCCCCTGATGGTGAAGATGGACTTGCAGCAATATGTAAACAGATTGCAGCCCTCTGATATGCCCAACTGAGGATGCAGAGTTCATTCAAGTGTGCAGAATACAAACAGCAGGAGACAAAGTAAATCCAGGAGATGAGCTGAGGTCAGGATGAGCAGCAAACAAGCACAGATGGAGACTAAAGCCAAGGTCGGTACATGGGTAGTCAGACACAGGATACACAAGTAACAAGTAACAAGAGATCAGGAGCTCATAGAACTGTGAAGTTGCTCAGGCAATATGAGCTACATTGAGCCGCAGCTGAACTGAGGACCTAGCCGGGTCTGAACACCTATAGCCTTGCAGCTTCCTCACGATCCCCTTCCAGAGCACCTACAGCACCCGCTGGAGGGTTCTCACAAGCCACCAGGCGAAAATAGGCCTAATCCCATCAAGGAGGCTCTGGCCCATGCATCCTTCAAGATGGCCGCAAAGGCTTCAATGCAGATACATGCGTCTTCCCCCTCACATTCGGAGCCAGTGGAGTAAGAGGATAACGCTTTTTCACTTAGTGGATCTCCTGTTATTCCTCACTCGGTTATGTCACAAAAATACTTTTTTCACCAGATGGAAATGATGCTTCAAAAAGCTCTCAAAACAACTTCTGAACAGATCACTGATTGTCTAATGCCCCATACACACGTGCAGATTATCTGAAGACTTTTGTCTTCAGATTTACCTTTTCTTGTTAAATAGTTTTTATTAAGATTATTTCAAATAGTAACAAACAGGGAAAGTAAATCATAATAATAACAGAGGAAGGAAATCATAATAATAACAGAGGAAAGCAAACTCATAAAACATTGATATTATGGCCAGTAGTACATAGGTGCAGTTATGTAAACTAACTTCATGCCCATGTAGATAAGCCATTACAGCATTAAGCAATCTAAATATACGAATAGCATTAATACTTATAAGATGGGGTCGCTGATGGCCATTCTCTAATAGGGCCACCCCCAACCCCCCTGAAAAACCCAAATGGGTACACACTGTGTCCAGTTGGGGGGGGAGGGGGTAGACCCTCCGACAGCTAAACATCCATGGACCACCATATATTAGACTGACATGTACATAGTTCTACAAGGTGTTATTTGTGACACTAACAGAGAATACATGAAAGGTAAAGTAAAGGGAATACTTTTTGGTAGTAAATCAAAGCAGGCTAATTGGGCTTGAGACCAGGAGTGGCATTAGAATGCTTTAACCAGTGAATCCATCGTTTGCTAAAGGTAGGCATTCTATGATCTTTAACAGCTAGTAACTTCTCAAAATGACATTGTGTGTTTACCCGTGAAGTAAGTTCCTGAATTTTTGGTGACTCCAGTGATTTCCAATGGTGAGTGATGGTCAATCTGGCAGCAAATAAGATGTGGAGTACTATAGTCTGGTACTTCGGAGGGATCAGATCTATTCCCAAGTTCAAAAGTGCCAAAGCCGGCCAGATAGAGAAGGTCGTGCCCAGAAAAACTCCAAGCAAAACCTCCACTTCCTTCCAAAAGGGTTGAACAAAGGTGCAATCCCAAAGGATATGATACAGTGTTCCTACCTTATTGCACTGTCTCCAACACAACGCACTGGAGGAGGGATAGATTTTAGATAGCCTATGAGGCGTTAAGTACCATCCATGGTATATTTTCAGAAATTGTTCCCAATGATCAATACATTTAGACAGTTTATAGTTGACCGTGATGGCCTTATGCCATTGTGAATCTGTAAAGGTCAATTGGAATTCAGATTCCCATTTAGTTCTACTTGGGCCCAATGAAGGTGCTTGGGTATTCATATACAAGTTGTAAAAAAAAGATATGCCCCGTGTGCCAGATATAGCGTGGCCCCTAAGGAAGTCCCATGCCGTAGCAGGGATGGATAACTGGAAGGCAAGTTTGTTAGTTTTGTGAAAATGGCAAATTTGTGCGGTTTTAAAGCAGTCTGCGGGGAGAGAGCTATCCTTAACGCTGAGCCAATAGTTGTGGCCTTTTTTTTTCCAATCTAATGTCGAGAAGGATGGAATGATCCATTCGTAAGCCCCCAATGGAATATCTAAATTACGCCTTTCAAGGGTCTGATGGCGAATGGACAGTAAGGATCGCCAGGCAGTTAGTGTGGCCGTAATAGTAGGATGATGGATGCGGTGGGTAGAGGAGGACAAGGATGAGGCAGCTAATAGTGCCCCTAGATCCTGGTGCACTAGAAGGGATCTCTCCATGAAAACCCAAAGTTTGTCTGAAGGTTCCTGTAGCCAATATTGCATTTGGTCAAGGAGTGAGGCAGTATGATAAAAGGGGATGTTGGGGAGCCCCGCGCCTCTGCGGGTTCTCTTGCTCACCAGCGTTTTAAGGGCTATTCTCTGTCTTTTGCCAGGCCATATCAAGGTCCTAAGAAGGGTATTACATTTCGCAAAGAAACTAGATGGTAGTGATATTGGGAGGGTGCGGAAAAAATATAATAGTTTGGGAAGAAGCTGCATCTTAAATGCAGCCATTTTACCTAGCCAGGATAGTTGTGCTTTATTTATCTGCTTCATATCATGTTCTATGTTACGGAGTAGAGGTGGGAAATTAGCCTCACATAGTTCAGAGGTGGATGGTGTCAGCTGGATGCCTAGGTAGGAAATGGTGCTATGTTCCCATTGAAAGGGGAATTGAGCTTTTAAATGGGCCAAGTTATCTTGGGTTAAATAAAGTGGGAGTGCTTGGCATTTGGTTGTGTTAAGTTTGTAGTACGATACTTGGCCAAAGGTGTCTATTACTTGTTGAACTTGGTTCAAGTTTGTGGATCGGAAAGCGACAGAATAACGTCGTCTGCAAAAAGCCCTATTTTGTGCTCCTGGTTACCTATTGTTATCCCTCTAATAAGAGGGTCTGCTCTAATAGCTGCCGCTAACGGTTCGATGGCTAAAGTGAATATGATTGGGGACAACGGACAGCCCTGTCGGGTGCCGTTGGATAGGTCAAAAGATCTAGATAAAGAACCAGAGGTAAATACCTTTGCAGAAGGGTTTTTGTATAAGGTCATTATAGAGAAGACAAAAAAAAAGAAAAAAGAGGGGCGCACCGACCTAGTGCATTACCATAAAAACTTTTATTAAAATATTAAAAGGTGTACAATATACTCACAAGACTGGTGTGGTACAACACACATCAAGAATAGCATATACAGTCTCCAAGGTAGCCAGGTCCCAATAGTGGCAAATGGGCATACAGATAGTCGCATGGGGCTGCTGTGGCTAGGCTGACGCGTTTCAGGGGCGAGCCCCCTTCCTCAGAGCCAGAAAAGATGCTGCTAGATCACAAGCCGAACGGTCAAAGACTAAATGGAAGTAGGCCCCACCTCTTCCTGCTCCACCCCAACCCTAAGGGCGGGACAGAGGGGAGGGGGGAAGTGAGAAAAAGGAAGAAGAGGGGAGAAGAGAAAGGAGAAGAATAAAACGGACACAGTAGCAAGAAGGAGAAGGGGGGGGAAAAGAAAAATGGGGATGCTGGGACAGGGTTACAAGTTAGATTCTGCACTAGGTTTAATAACCAAGCCCCTGTTATACAGAAAGTCCTGAAGAGGAACTGGAAAATCCTCCAACAGGACCCTGTGCTAAAAGACCATTTACCCCCACACCCAAACCTTATATTTAGGAAACCCAGGGACCTTAGAAGCATGGTGGCCCCTAGTAGGGTTAGAAGAGATAGGAAGACCAATGGGCTAAATGGGGCCTGGGGCAGAATTTTTGACCAAAAGGGGTGCTACAGATGTGGTGTCAACAACTGTGGCACGTGCGTACACATGTGCCACAGGAAAAAAGATATTGCAGCTATTGATGGAAAGACCTACAAAATCAATCAGTTCATCAATTGCAGCACCACCCATGTGGTCTATGGGATGCTCTGTCCCTGTGGCCTCCTCTATGTCGGCCGCACCACTAGACCTTTGAGAGTAAGAATTAGTGAGCATAAAAGTGGCATTACTCTGCAGAAAGACAAATATTCTGTTCCTCGGCACTTTCTGGATGCACACAATAGTAGCGTTGAGGGCTTGAGGGTTTTTGGGATAGAGGCCATCAACAAAGATTTGGATGGTGGCCTCAAGTACCAAAGGCTCTGCACCAGAGAGGCCTATTGGATATTCACCCTGGGGTCTTTAGCCCCGAAAGGGTTAAATGAGGAGATTGAGCTGCACACAGTGGTGTGATAAAATCTCTTCCCTCCTTTTATCCACCCCCCTAAACCCCCCCCCCCCCCTCCTTTGCTCCCTTGTTCCTCTGTGGTACAGCCTCTTGGGTTGGATGGCTGTAACAGCCCATTTTTGGCCATTAGTATTAGCATTGACATATGTACACAAAGACCAGCTGGTATTGGTTTGAGTGCATGCTTCCCACATTATGCATGTCCGCATGGGGAACTGTTTTCCTTCTGCGGCCTGCTTATAGACAGTGATGGCACATTGGCACTTTTTTCTTGCACCGTATATGTATTTTGAGCGGGACACACACAAAAAACAAAAAACAAATATAGATAGAGATATAGATAGAAGGTATATGCCTAAACATAAACGTATGCATAAATCTATATGCGTTTGTGCTTGTTGGCACCATTATTATGTTATATTACATTATAATGTATTATACTATATATACTTTTCAGATGTGGTTCACTCTCATCCACCCCCCCCCCCAAAAAAATCTCCTTTATGTAGTATTATCATTCAGTGGTATTGTTGTATTATTGCATCATGTTATCAATCAATCAATCATTTACCTCTATTTATTATTATCACTACTATTATTATATATATTCTTTTGTCAATATGTCCTGATCATGCTATATGTACCTTGCAAGCTTATGCAAATGGTGCCATCATTGCCCTTATTTTTGAACAGCCTGCCTGTTCACCACGGACATTTTATATATATACATATGCACTTGTAGCCACTTGCTTAGAGACGCAAGGAGGAGGGCGGAGTCGGGTAAGCGCCGCTCTGTCCATGTCCACTGCTGGCTGGCACAGCTAATGACTTGCAGAGAAATGGTCCGAGCGGCGCCCCGTAGTGATGGCGGAAGTGATGCGGGTGAAACGCATCCACCCGCACTTCCGGTTTCTCACTTCCGGGTACGGGTTGGCGTGCGTCCCAGAGAAGGGACGCAGCCATCCAAATAGGGATGTTTCAACATACAGCAGACCCCTTTTAGCCCCGGCCAGCGGCACCCTCCTCACATCATGATCACAGGTACTATTTGTGTGTGGAGGCCAGCGAGATCCTCTTGCACCATGCCAGGCTAGCTGTATACGCTCTGCTCCCACGGGTAGTGTCCCCCCTGCATGGCTGTAGGCCAGGGGTGGCTGACACTGCTCTGCTTGCTAGTGGATATGCACAGGATAAGCAGTGGAGTTCTCATCTGATCCAATAGAGACCTAAAGTACTGACTGTTGATGTGAGTGTATATGTGTGCATGTATATGTATATGTATGTATGTGTGCATGTATATATATACGTGTGTAGTTATTACATGTGTATATGTATATACGTATATATGTATACCACTTCTGACCACAATGCATTACCCGTCACATTTGATTTGTTATCTCCTTTCTTGTTCGAACAAGTGTTTCATTTGCTGTATATTTATTTTATCTATTATATTTCTTTTGCCGCTGATCACATAGTCCGAGCTGGCCTTGGAAGGTGGGTGTGTTTTGGCTCGGACTGGACAAGTGTCCTCTCTGTCCTCCCCTCTTCCCCTCCCCCTCCCCCCTTCCATGTTCTTTCCCTGTCCCAGCATCCCCATTTTTCTTTTCCCCCCCCTTCTCCTTCTTGCTACTGTGTCCGTTTTATTCTTCTCCTTTCTCTTCTCCCCTCTTCTTCCTTTTTCTCACTTCCCCCCTCCCCTCTGTCCCGCCCTTAGGGTTGGGGTGGAGCAGGAAGAGGTGGGGCCTACTTCCATTTAGTCTTTGACCGTTCGGCTTGTGATCTAGCAGCATCTTTTCTGGCTCTGAGGAAGGGGGCTCGCCCCTGAAACGCGTCAGCCTAGCCACAGCAGCCCCATGCGACTATCTGTATGCCCATTTGCCACTATTGGGACCTGGCTACCTTGGAGACTGTATATGCTATTCTTGATGTGTGTTGTACCACACCAGTCTTGTGAGTATATTGTACACCTTTTAATATTTTAATAAAAGTTTTTATGGTAATGCACTAGGTCGGTGCGCCCCTCTTTTTTCTTTTTTTTTGTCTTCTCTACCAGTGGTTCTGGATACCCTTGATCCTGAAGGGGGCAGCAAGACCAAACAGCTCTCTTTACATCTGAGTTTGTAGTGCACCTCTTTCTACTCCATCAGACAGCACTTAAGCGCAGGAGGTTTTGTTTTTTACTTGAATACATACTTTTTTCTCTTGGGGACTCCAGCAGCTGAGTACGCATCTTTGGAAAGAAGATTGAGGTACTGTGTGTTTTTCCAAGGAAAATGGTTTTATCTATTGAAGAAAGACTGTTGAGACGTTCGTCTTTAGCCAAAGGTTTTTTAAGCAGTATTGACTCATATGAGACATGTGACACTAATGAGAATGAGCAGAATTTGGATCCAGTCGTGTTGGATAGGGAAGATAGAATGGTCTCGGCCTTCTATCGTCTGAAACACTTGTTAGAAAAAGAGATGACCCAATGGTGGGACATTACTATCCTACAAAAATATATGGAAGTGAACAGAATACCGAGAGGTTTGAGAATAACTAAAGTCTGTGACTTCCTTGATAAAGATCTTCGAGATAGATGGATAGAGGAAATACGCCAGTTCAATAAAACATGGCTACAATTAATTATTCTACAGAGGGAGAGATTTCTTGTGGACATTAGAGCAGATATTGTCAGTTTGCAAGAAGAACTTGCATCCTTTACTGATCTGACCTCATTTGACACATGGGATACCATGGTCAATGAGCAGATGATAGAGTACGAGACTGACCTTATCGGCAAGAAATCCACAAAATTTGAAAGGGATAAATGTGACTATGCACAAGGGCGGGAACTTAATTGGAGACGGGGGGCGTTGGACTTTGTATCCGGTGAACACTACTCCCAAGGTCAGAATAGAAAAGGCCATTACCATCAAGGGGATACACAGGGAACTAGACCCAAGAAACTCTCCAAAAAGGAACATATACGAGGGAAATATGACTTTGTAACCCCCAACCATGATGGTTGGGCCAATGACGAGGTCAGCATGAGACAAAACAGTGTGCCTGATGACAACCAGCCCCGAAAAGGGCAAAGAAACAACAATAATAACAGGGATCAGGGAAGTCGAGGACAACCCAGTAGGGCTAAAGTTACCCAAGCCCCTCAGAAGGTTCCCCATCCCCAGTCTACTACTCCATCAGGAGACAATCTGTCAGAGAGCCCTGATATGCCTAGCAGTAGTTTGGGAGGGGGCCCCGGGTTAGTGGCTCCAGATACCCCAAAAGGCGATGAGGCATCCACCAAAACTGTCTCAGGTCCTTTTTTAGGGAGAGGAGCTGCGGGGAACCGAGTACCCGCAGCGAGGAGAACAATACCAACAAGGAGCACAACAAGAAAAGGTCAGAGCACACGAGGCGGGGGAGAAGAGGTGGGAAGAAACACAAAAGGAAGGAGAAGACACTAGATGCATATTCCACAATTAAAATTTTCAATCTTTCACAATCAGTGTTTTCTGATGCAGAGTTGGATCTACTTAGGAAAGGTCTAAATTTTGCTCCAGAAAACCCTCCAAACCTGTTCGAACTATTCATTGATTTGAACAGATTTGTGAGAAATTTAACCATCAAACGCTTTTTTGCGCTTAAGGATAAAGATGGGAATGGAAGGGAAGTTATTTCATCAACCCCTCCCCCTCTTCCCCCCTCCATCATGCCTCCCCCCTCCCCCCTCTATTGTGGCCCTGATGATGTTTCAGCTCTCGCTGCTTTAGAAGCACTGTACGACGAGGGCGCCATAGAGGGTTTGGAGAACTTAGAGTCATTATATACTATGGACAATGCAAGAATTGTCCAGACCACCTTTAGACCACAGTCTAAGTTCTATCCACATTGGACAAAAGGGAATTTCATCTCCACCTTCTATGAGCTCGTCCTTAGTGAATTTAGGTCTTTGTGTGGAAATCTCCCCAAGAAAAAATCTATGGGTAAGACACAATCGAACCTTGATCTTAAAGGCCCTCTGTCAGCACTTAAAGATAGAACGGAGGTTGTCATCAGACAGGCGGATAAAGGAGGAAGTCTGGTTATTCAAGACAGGGAAGTCTACATAAAGGAAGCTGAGAGGCTCTTGAATGACACCACCACTTATGAAAGACTCCCCTGTGATCCCACTACGAGGTATAAACAAGAACTCCAGGTGCTCCTGGAAGAAGCTCTAAAGAGTGAAGTTATCACTAAAGATGAGTATTTATTCCTGTTTCGCAAATATCCAGTCACCCCTCACTTCTATCATATCCCTAAAATCCACAAAGACCCTCTTAATCCCCCAGGCAGGCCCATCATCGCCGGCATTGATAGCCTATCTAGCAACCTGGGTTGTTATGTGGATCATTTCCTACAAGATCTAGTCACCACACTACCTTCGTATGTCAAAGACTCTGGTCATATGCTGGACATCCTGTCATCATACAAATGGCAGGATGGTTACAGATGGCTGTCTCTGGATGTCACGTCCTTGTATACGAGTATAGGACATGTCTTTGGCCTGCAGGCGGTGCAGCACTTTCTAACTAAGGACCAAGCATTCCATCATGCCCAAATTCAGTTTCTGTATAGTGGCATTGAATATATGCTCACGCATAATTATTTCACGTTCCTTGGGAGCCACTACAGACAAATCAAGGGCACAGCCATGGGGGCCAGGTTTGCCCCAAGCTATGCCAACTTATTTATGGGATATTGGGAAAGCCAATTCATTTGGGCCAACAATCCCTTTGGGGCAAACCTGGTCCTGTTCGCACGCTACATAGATGACATCCTAGTCATCTGGGATGGATCCGATGAACAGCTGCAGCAATTTTTGCTTTACTGTTCGGATAATCCCTATGGCATTGCTTTCACTCATGTGCTGGATGATGAGTGTTTGATATTTCTGGATCTTGAGCTTCGGGTGGACAACGAAGGCTTGATCTATTCAAAAACACACTTCAAGCCTAGTGCTGGGAACTCGTTTCTCCATGCCCGTAGTCATCATCACCCCAAGTGGATCAGAAATGTCCCTTTCGGCCAGTTCTGCAGACTTAAGCGGACATGCACACGTAAGGTTGATTATGAGGAACAGGGAGCCATTTTAAGTAAGAAATTTGAGGAAAAGGGATACAAAGCCGAACACATAAAGGAGGCCTATAGAAAGTACTTGTCCTTGTATGACGCTTTCCCGGTGGATACAGCGAAAGTGGGAAATCATGGAACAGAAGGGGTGTTACAAGTTAGATTCTGCACTAGGTTTAATAACCAAGCCCCTGTTATACAGAAAGTCCTGAAGAGGAACTGGAAAATCCTCCAACAGGACCCTGTGCTAAAAGACCATTTACCCCCACACCCAAACCTTATATTTAGGAAACCCAGGGACCTTAGAAGCATGGTGGCCCCTAGTAGGGTTAGAAGAGATAGGAAGACCAATGGGCTAAATGGGGCCTGGGGCAGAATTTTTGACCAAAAGGGGTGCTACAGATGTGGTGTCAACAACTGTGGCACGTGCGTACACATGTGCCACAGGAAAAAAGATATTGCAGCTATTGATGGAAAGACCTACAAAATCAATCAGTTCATCAATTGCAGCACCACCCATGTGGTCTATGGGATGCTCTGTCCCTGTGGCCTCCTCTATGTCGGCCGCACCACTAGACCTTTGAGAGTAAGAATTAGTGAGCATAAAAGTGGCATTACTCTGCAGAAAGACAAATATTCTGTTCCTCGGCACTTTCTGGATGCACACAATAGTAGCGTTGAGGGCTTGAGGGTTTTTGGGATAGAGGCCATCAACAAAGATTTGGATGGTGGCCTCAAGTACCAAAGGCTCTGCACCAGAGAGGCCTATTGGATATTCACCCTGGGGTCTTTAGCCCCGAAAGGGTTAAATGAGGAGATTGAGCTGCACACAGTGGTGTGATAAAATCTCTTCCCTCCTTTTATCCACCCCCCTAAACCCCCCCCCCCCCCTCCTTTGCTCCCTTGTTCCTCTGTGGTACAGCCTCTTGGGTTGGATGGCTGTAACAGCCCATTTTTGGCCATTAGTATTAGCATTGACATATGTACACAAAGACCAGCTGGTATTGGTTTGAGTGCATGCTTCCCACATTATGCATGTCCGCATGGGGAACTGTTTTCCTTCTGCGGCCTGCTTATAGACAGTGATGGCACATTGGCACTTTTTTCTTGCACCGTATATGTATTTTGAGCGGGACACACACAAAAAACAAAAAACAAATATAGATAGAGATATAGATAGAAGGTATATGCCTAAACATAAACGTATGCATAAATCTATATGCGTTTGTGCTTGTTGGCACCATTATTATGTTATATTACATTATAATGTATTATACTATATATACTTTTCAGATGTGGTTCACTCTCATCCACCCCCCCCCCCAAAAAAATCTCCTTTATGTAGTATTATCATTCAGTGGTATTGTTGTATTATTGCATCATGTTATCAATCAATCAATCATTTACCTCTATTTATTATTATCACTACTATTATTATATATATTCTTTTGTCAATATGTCCTGATCATGCTATATGTACCTTGCAAGCTTATGCAAATGGTGCCATCATTGCCCTTATTTTTGAACAGCCTGCCTGTTCACCACGGACATTTTATATATATACATATGCACTTGTAGCCACTTGCTTAGAGACGCAAGGAGGAGGGCGGAGTCGGGTAAGCGCCGCTCTGTCCATGTCCACTGCTGGCTGGCACAGCTAATGACTTGCAGAGAAATGGTCCGAGCGGCGCCCCGTAGTGATGGCGGAAGTGATGCGGGTGAAACGCATCCACCCGCACTTCCGGTTTCTCACTTCCGGGTACGGGTTGGCGTGCGTCCCAGAGAAGGGACGCAGCCATCCAAATAGGGATGTTTCAACATACAGCAGACCCCTTTTAGTCCCGGCCAGCGGCACCCTCCTCACATCATGATCACAGGTACTATTTGTGTGTGGAGGCCAGCGAGATCCTCTTGCACCATGCCAGGCTAGCTGTATACGCTCTGCTCCCACGGGTAGTGTCCCCCCTGCATGGCTGTAGGCCAGGGGTGGCTGACACTGCTCTGCTTGCTAGTGGATATGCACAGGATAAGCAGTGGAGTTCTCATCTGATCCAATAGAGACCTAAAGTACTGACTGTTGATGTGAGTGTATATGTGTGCATGTATATGTATATGTATGTATGTGTGCATGTATATATATACGTGTGTAGTTATTACATGTGTATATGTATATACGTATATATGTATACCACTTCTGACCACAATGCATTACCCGTCACATTTGATTTGTTATCTCCTTTCTTGTTCGAACAAGTGTTTCATTTGCTGTATATTTATTTTATCTATTATATTTCTTTTGCCGCTGATCACATAGTCCGAGCTGGCCTTGGAAGGTGGGTGTGTTTTGGCTCGGACTGGACAAGTGTCCTCTCTGTCCTCCCCTCTTCCCCTCCCCCTCCCCCCTTCCATGTTCTTTCCCTGTCCCAGCATCCCCATTTTTCTTTTCCCCCCCCTTCTCCTTCTTGCTACTGTGTCCGTTTTATTCTTCTCCTTTCTCTTCTCCCCTCTTCTTCCTTTTTCTCACTTCCCCCCTCCCCTCTGTCCCGCCCTTAGGGTTGGGGTGGAGCAGGAAGAGGTGGGGCCTACTTCCATTTAGTCTTTGACCGTTCGGCTTGTGATCTAGCAGCATCTTTTCTGGCTCTGAGGAAGGGGGCTCGCCCCTGAAACGCGTCAGCCTAGCCACAGCAGCCCCATGCGACTATCTGTATGCCCATTTGCCACTATTGGGACCTGGCTACCTTGGAGACTGTATATGCTATTCTTGATGTGTGTTGTACCACACCAGTCTTGTGAGTATATTGTACACCTTTTAATATTTTAATAAAAGTTTTTATGGTAATGCACTAGGTCGGTGCGCCCCTCTTTTTTCTTTTTTTTTGTCTTCTCTACCAGTGGTTCTGGATACCCTTGATCCTGAAGGGGGCAGCAAGACCAAACAGCTCTCTTTACATCTGAGTTTGTAGTGCACCTCTTTCTACTCCATCAGACAGCACTTAAGCGCAGGAGGTTTTGTTTTTTACTATAAGGTCATTATGGCAGAGTAAAGCCGGCCTGAAATGCCGAATTTATATAAGACTCTGTCCAGGTACTGCCAATGGACCCTATCAAAAGCCTTTTCCGCGTCCAAACTAAGGAGCACGGAAGGCAATTGACGGGTCCCAGCCTGGTGAATTAAATTAATCATCCTCCTAGTGCCGTCTGGTGCTTGTCTGCCTTTAACAAAGCCGACCTGTTCAGGACTTATAAGAGTCGGGGTAACTTCCAAGAGCCTATTTGCGAGTACCTCACATCAGAATTTAGTAAAGATATAGGCCGGTAGTGTTGAGGGAGAGTGGGGTCTTTCCCCGGTTTCGGTAGAGTAATAATAATAGCTTCCATCATTTCTTTGGGAAATTGCTCGGTGGAGACTGCCTCGTTAAAAAGATTAGACAAGTGAGGAGTGAGAATGTCAGAGAACGCTTTATAATACTCTGAGGACAGGCCGTCTGCACCTGGCGCTTTATGGGATGGAAGATCTTTAATTACCTTGGTGATTTCTTGAGGGTCTATAGGTCTATTTACTAATTCTAGGGTCGATGCATCTATTGCGGGTAACCTCAATTTGTCCAAGAAAGTGTTAATTTCCTCTAGAGAGGGCTGATGTACACCAGGGTCCTCCCGCAAATTATACAATGAGGAGTAGTAATCGCTAAAGTTCTGTGCTATGTCATGTGGGCTAATAGCCAAGGTACCTTTGGCGTGATGAGCCAGTTGGGAGATCCGGGTTCTAGTGCGTTGTTGCTGCAACTGTTTGGCTAACCATTTCCCTGCTTTGTTTCTCTGTGAATAGGAGGATGCTTTTAATTTTAGGATATACCTATCATGGTTATCTAACAGGGCCAATCTAAGATCAGATCTAACCTTAGTGAGTTCTGTCAGTACCAAGTCCTGTAAATTAATTTTATGCAAATTCTCCAGCCGAGCAATCTCTGCCAGAAAAGACGATATATATTGTGTTTTTTTACGTTTAACTCTGGCATTCATCTGTATTAGCAATCCCCGAATGAATGCCTTGTGAGCACACCATAGATTAAATATATCAACCGAGCCCCCTGCATTGAAGAAAAAAAACTCCTGAAGGCGGACCTTCAATTCCTCAGTGCAAGCCGGATCAGCCAGCAAAAAGGTATTATTCCTCCATAAAGAGGTATTGAACCTGGGGTGACCATCCGTGATCTCAAGAGAGACCGGCGCATGGTCAGACCAGGAAATGTTATCAATTGTTGCATCAGATACTTTCAACAACAGCTTACGATCAACCAGGAAATAGTCAATTCTGCTATAAGAGGAATGCGGATTAGAGAAAAAAGTGAAGTCCCGTCCAGTGGGATTCAAACACCGCCAGGGATCGTGGAAGTCCTCTTGAAAAACATAGGGAGCCAGACCTAACTTTTTCTTGCGCGTTCTAGCTGTGGAATCTATAGATGGGTCCATGGTGGTATTAAAGTCTCCACAAAGAAGAACATACCCCCTCTGCACTGATCTCACCTTCTTCATCACTTTCTGAACAAACTTTTGTTGATGGGTATTAGGAGCATATAGTGTGACCAGGGTATAGGTAATGTTATTGAGGGTTGCCACAACAATCAGGAACTGGCCATTGACATCCGTAACTAGGTCCAGTAAGTGAAAGGACATAGTGTCCCTGAATGCCATCATGACACCCCTTTGTTTTTTAGAAAAGTTTGCCTGAAAAATATGTGGAAAAGATCTGTGAGAGCATTTAGGTGGGTTCAGTGCTGTGAAGTGCGTCTCCTGTACGCATAGAATATCTGCTTGTTTGTTAACAGCGTCTTTCCAAAGAGATCTCCTTTTGTGTGGGCTATTTAGCCCCTTTGTATTAAGAGATACTAGTTTCAGTACCATGGCAACACAATAGAAAAAGTATACAAAGGGAGTGCCACAAAGTCACATCAGGTGATAAAGAAGTGCACGGTGCACCAACAAAAGGTTTGCTGATGAAATAAAAATAAAAAAAAAAATATATAAGACAACAAAAAAGGGGAAAATTTGAACATACAGGCAGCCGCCCTGGCAACAGAGGGCCTCCAGCGGCCCATTGTACAGGCGAATCCTATACGCATCTCTAAGGGGTTAAGATCAATAGTCCAGCCGGATGGGATCTGTCAATTTAGGAGGGGAAAAGCAACTTAAGGGAGTACAGTCAGGTAGGGGCCCAGAGAGCTCGGTGTAATAATTCCAAGGCGGAGGAACCACAGCGCGGTGTGGTAGGAGGGTCAGCGACCCGAATTGCCCGCTTGAGAGGGTTGGTCCGCGATGTCTTCATCATCCTCTGGGGGGAGTAGTCCCCATTTTATCATTAAGAGGAGGCCATCATCCAGGTCAGAAATCCAAAAGGTCCTGTTGTTCCTTTCAATTTCAAGTTTAGTCGGGAACTTCCACCTGTACTTGATGTTATTGTTGCGCAGGATTTTTGTGATGGTGTTAAGATTTTTCCTGGCAGCTACAGTGGCTTGGGAAAGATCTGTGTAGAGTGAGATACCTGCATATGGTTCAGGCAGGGAGGCACGTTGTCTTGCATATTGCATTAAGCGATCCTTCACATGAAAGAAATGTATTTTTGCAATGACGTCTCTAGGTACTCTCTCAGGCAAAAAGGACGGCTTAGGGAGCCTATGAACCCTGTCAATTGTCAAATCCTGACCTTGCACATCAGGGAGGAGTTCAGCAATCATCTTTTGTAGATAGGAGCGGAGTTCCGCCGCAGGAACCGACTCAGCAATGCCGCGAAACTTAATATTGTTGCGGCGGGAGCGGTCCTCCAAGTCCGCCATTTTTATTTTCATGGTGCGCATTTCATCCAACAGAGCATCATGGGCATCTACTAATTCATTGTGAGCCTGAGCATAATCACTCATATTAAATTCCACTTGATCAACCCTATTACCTAGAGCTTCCATTTCAACTTTAGTTTGTTTCATAAAGCTTGACATGTCATGTTGCAAAGCTCCCCGCAGTGTAATAAGCATATCCTTCATTGTGGAATCAATTATGGGCTGGCCAGCAGTGGAAAAAGCATCCAGTTTTTCCCCAAAGAGATTTGTGTCAGGTGGAGTAATTACAGAGGAGGGATAGGTACTCACTTGAGTAGTTGTAATGTCCAGCTTCCTCTGTTTCACTGGGCTCTGGAAAATCAAGGTGTCAGGGTGACCATTACCCTCATGTGTATATTCTTGCCTTAAGGAATCTGTCTCATGAAACACAGCAGCAGCAGCTGCTGCTGTGTGTCTGTGTGGCAGTGCTGTGAGGCAGGTGCCATTTTGACTTCTCTGAGGCCCCGCTGTACTGAAGAAATTTTTAAGTTTGCGGGGTCCTTCCCGCGACTTGCGTTTCCTCATGTGAAAAGTAAAGTTGTGGGGTAATAGTAGAGGTGTCTAGGGATGAATTTGCTACCTTCCTTGTCGCTGTGAGCCGCCTAAACGATCCCGCTCATCCAGAGCTCAGACCTCAGGATGCCGGCCATGCCCCCCGCCAGATTTACCTTTTCTATGTAGTGCAAGGGCCTGCCGGATTGCATACAAATTGAAAAATGTTTAGGTTTGACCTCATATTATATGGTTTTGGTAAGTCTGCAGACAAAAGTCTTCAGATAATCTGCACGTGTGTACGGGGCATAACCCGAGAGATCTGAGAGCTTGGTCAGCACACTGTGGACCTGGAAACTAGTATCGACGACATGGAACCATCAATGAGCACACCCATGAGCTTGAGGCGCTCCGCAATGAAAATAAAATGCTTCTTTCTCGTATTTGGGATACGGATAACCGCAGATCGAATCTACAAATCCGTGGCATACCAGGGTCCATAGATGACCTTATTTCCTTTACTATAGCTCTATTCCAGGAACTCTCCCGACCCTTTACCATCGAGTGCCTGGAATTTGACAGGATCCATAGGGCGTTAACCCGCCTTTTGCCAGAAGGTCCCCCATGCAAAATAATTGTTCGGTGGCATTTTTACCACACGAAGGAGCAACTTATCTTGCCTGCCCATACTAAAGAACAGTTGCAGTTCCAGGACCATACTTATCAAATTTTATTTTTTCCTTCTTTTTTGCCTACACAGTTTATGCCTCTTCAGACCCTTTTATCTACATTTTTTTAACAGTTATTGTGTTTGGAATTTTACTTTTTGATGACACCATCTATCTATATGCTGTGAACCGTAGTAATGTAGATTCATATTCTACAGTAGATAGATACTTGTTAGCAACAGACAGTCTCACTCTGTACTCATATCTCTGTTATTTCTAAATCTTCTTCCTTCCCCACACCCTCTTCCCTTTTTCTCCCTCTCCCATCCCTCCCTCTCCCTTATTTCATCCCCCCCGCTCTTCCTTAACCACTGTTTTCCCCCAATTTTACCCGGCCCTTACCCTCCCTTTTTTCCCCCTTCATACTTATCTCCCATACTACCTCTCTCCTCCTCCCTTACCCTGTCTTTTATTGATAAAACTCAGAATGCAGAAGTGTGGTATTATCTAGTACCAAATGTTCAGTTATGTTTAATATGTTATCATTATACTGTTCTAAAATGTTGTTACACTATCTTGCTCAACCCAATAGATTTTCAACTGGATAGCTCTCCATGGCTGTTTTTGCCCCTAGATAATCTCCCACCATATGATGCAGATTCTGCTGATGGAGAAGCTGACAGCCCTGAACGCTAGGGATGATCGAGTGGTTCGGGTCGACCCGAACATTGACTTTTCGAAATTCGGCCGAATTACAAACTTTTTGCGGAAAAAGTTCGGAATTCGGCAACCAGAACCGACCAAAATGCAATGGGACAGGAACTGGGCTTTAAAAGCCCGTGATTGGACCAGAACCATCAGTAAAAGCCAATTGAGGGGGCAGGAGGATGCTAGGAATGTGATTGGAGTGACTAGGGGGTCCTGCCCAATCTCTAGCACTGTAATACAGGGGCTGTGGAAGAGAGTGGAAGCAGTTCTGTTACGCCTGCTTCAAAAGTGTGATTTAGCAATTATTAGTGTGAGGAAAGGGATATCTAGTGTAGTTAGGGTACTATTTTCCACTATAGTTAGATTCAATAATCTAGTTTCTGTAGGGAAAGTGTTAACTGTCAGGGTGACCATAGTGTAGTGTAGGGTGAACTGACTCTGACTGCTATGGCAGGGTGACAAAACTCTTCCATGTCAGGGTGACCGCCATAGAAAAAAGATTGTTTGTATTAGAATTGCAATAGAGAAGGCATAGGGCTCCGCTACTTTCACACCTGGCCGTTTTTGTTGCAGGCGTTTATTGGGCTTTTTTGTGGACGTCTTTGGAGGCAGGCATGACATCTGAACTTCTGTGTAGGGGTATATATATATATACACACACACACACATATATGTATATATACACATAAAAGTAGCAGAACCCTATGCCTGCGCTAATGAAATTATTTGCAGGCATAGGGCTCCACTCCTATCACACCTATATGTGTGTATGTGTATATATACATATATGTGGGTGTGTATATATACCCCTATACAGAAGTTCAGATGTTATGCCTGCCTCCAAAGACGCCTAAAAAATGCATAAAAAACGCCTGCAACAACACACCTGGGCGTTTTTGTTGCAGGCGTTTTTTTGGGCATTTTCTGGGCATCTTTGGAGGCAGGCATAACATCTGAACTTCTGTATAGGGGTATATATACACACACACATATATGTATATATACACATACACACATATAGGTGTGAAAGTAGCAGAACCCTATGCCTGCACTAATGAAATTATTTGCAGGCATAGGGTTCCGCTCCTATCACACCTATATGTGTGTATGTGTATATATACATATATGTGTGTGTGTGTATATATACCCCTATACAGAAGTTCAGATGTTATGCCTGCCTCCACAGATGCCCAAAAAATACCCCAAAAAAACGCCTGCAACAACACAAGAATTCTTTTCAAAACTTAATAGTAATTTATACGGTATCAAATTTACAGGAGATTGGAGTCATTATGAGTACATTAATTTTCTGGACTTACACATTTTTAAAGATAACCACAGTCTTAAAAGTAAATCTTTTTTTAAACCCACGGACAGAAACGGTTACATACCTACCACCAGTTGTCACCACCCCACTTGGAAGAAAAACATCACGAAAGGTCAGTTCATCCGAATCAGAAGAAATTGCGATGATTTAGAGGACTTTTTAATACAAACAGATGTGCTACTCACCAGATTTGTAGAGAAAGGATATGATAAAGAAAAACTACTCAACACTAGAGAAACGTTATTAAATATGAACAGAGAAGAACTACTACATAATAAGGATCGCTCACAAACCAAATGAGAAGATTGTAACGCTCCTGCGTTTTATGTATGATGTGGATTTTCAGCTGCAGAAATATTCCACTTCAGTAGTCATGTAGAGAAACGCTGAGACACCATTCCCAACTCTCAATGACTCATCTTGTGTGGATGATCTCAATTCAGCAAGTAAATACACACACTCAATAGGATGTTTCCTAGAGTGACTTATGTATATAGTAACAGAGTGATGATAGGCTGAAGAGACAGGTTGGGTAGAGATGGTAGATGACAGACACTTGAAAGGAAATGTTCTTGAAAGTAAGATAGTAGCAGATGGGATGCAGATAGGTTTAGCAATCATGTATGGTAGCAGATGACAGAGTAGCAGGTGGACATACAAGAGAGATCAACCCAGTGCAAGAACAGGTGGTAGTAGGCTCAAGAGCTAGCAATCTTAGATCATGCAGATGTAGTAATAGTCCTTAGTATGCAGAGCTAGATAGTGTAAGCTTTAGTATGAAAGTTATAGAGGTTTCCCCTGTGGGGTACTTATCACTAATAGCAATGTAGCAGAGGAGAGGTTCGGCAAGAGCGGATGATCCGGTAGCGGGATACAGGGATCAGCGCAGCGTGGTTCCGACAGCGAGGTATGCTTGCAAGCATGAGAGCTTCAAGACAGGTTAGCATCAAGGCACAAAGCAGTTTGAACGAACACATGTGAGTAAGAGCCGGCGATCTAAATAGCCATCCAGTCCGGCGCTCAGTGATGACAGCATCAGTCTTAAAGGTGTATGCGCACCTTACCAAAAGAGAATGGTGGGGCGCATACACTTATGAAAGAGTAATTAGGGTACCCAAAGGTACCAGAATATTACAGTACCCCCCCCTTAAGGCCGGCTCCTGAAGGCCTCTGGAGCTGGTTTGTCTGGGTACTTCGCATGAAAATTGCGAATTAATCTAGAGGCATGTATGTCAGAGGTGTTTAGCCAGGTGTCGTCTTGGGGCCCATAGATCTTCCATCGAACCAAGTACTGAAGTCTTCCTCTGTGGATACGAGAATCCAGAATCTCTTTTATCTCATATTCTTCTCCACCTTCAACTTGTACAGGAGGAGGAGGTGGGATAGTAGGCCTTATTCCTTGGTCAGGAACATGGGGCTTCAGTAGCGACACATGGAAAATGGGATGTATTTTGAGGTCTATTGGCAATGTAAGCTGTACTGCAGCTTTTCCAATAAGTTTCTTGCTTGGGAAAGGTCCCAAGAACAGAGGTCCAAGCTTTTTGCTAGGGATTTTCAGTCTTAAATTTTTTGTTGAGAGCCAAACGAGGTCCCCGATAGCGTACTGAGGAGAAGGTCTTCTGCGAAGATCATAGTACTTCTTTTGTTGACTATGAGCGTGTGCAATGGTAGTATTAAGCAAACCCAGAGAGTCCTTTATTTGGGTAAGATAGTCTGAAGCTACTGGGTTATTTGAAGGAAGGATGCGTGGTGGAAGAATAGAGGGATGAAACCCATAGTTCAAGTAGAACGGACTCTGCTTGGTCGTACTGTGGGTTGCGTTGTTGTAGGCAAATTCTGCCAGAGGGAGAAGATCCACCCAATCATCCTGTTGGTAAGAAGTGTAACAACGTAAATATTGCTCGATGCATTGGTTGACTCTTTCAGTCTGTCCGTTGGTCTGCGGATGGTAAGGAGAAGTGAGCTTCCGCTCGATCCGTAGTATGTGACATAGTTCTTGCCAGAACTTGGAAATAAATTGAGATCCACGGTCAGACAGAAGAGTTTTTGGGATACCATGTAACTTAAAGACATGTTTCATCAGGAGTTCTGCCGTTTGTTTGGACGAAGGTAGTCTTCGAATAGCAATGAAATGTGCCATTTTTGTCAGATGGTCCACTGACACTAAAATGGTATTAAATCCTTTGGAAGGAGGCAATTCCACTATAAAGTCCAAGGACACAACTTCCCATGGAGTTTGGGGTATTGGTAGACTGCATAGTAGACCGGATGGTCTCGTAGTGTCAATTTTGGACCTGGCACAGACATTGCATGAAGAGACAAATTTTTGTATAGATGTTTTCATGTCAGGCCACCAGAATTGCCTGGTAATCAGATTAAGAGTCTTTGTCATACCCATATGTCCTGCCATAGGCACATCATGCGATAATTCCAAGATCTTGGTGCATATGGTAGGTGGTATGTAAAGTTTGTCGTTGTAGTAGAGGAAGCCTTCTGCATCAGTATTTAGTTGTGGTGGGGGTGAATCCAAACTTATACCATGCAAAACCTCTTCCTTCAAGGAACGGACAACTCCAATAATGCGTTTGTGAGGTATTATAGGAACGGAAGGGATTTCGAAGTAGTTTTCTTCAGTTAGTCGTGATAGTGCATCCGCCTTTTTGTTCTTATCTGCAGGTGTGTAGGTCACTAGGAAGTTAAACCTTAGAAAGAATAGTGACCATCGTACCTGTCGGTGCGAGAGAGTATTGTTAGTCTGAAGATATTGGAGATTTTTATGGTCCGTGTATATAAGTATTGGTAATTGGGTGCCTTCGAGTAGATGTCGCCAATTCTCCAGAGCCAATTTTATAGCAAGCAGTTCCTTTTCACCCACGGGGTAATTTATCTCTGGACTGCTTAGGGATTTAGAAAAAAAGGCGACTGGATGAAGTGGTGAAGTGTGAGTTGGTCGTTGGGAGAGTATTGCTCCTACTGCCATGTTTGACGCATCTACTTCCAGAATGTATTGGAGGGATGGGTCTGGATGGCGTAGTATGGGAGCAGAAGTAAACCTTGTCTTTAACAGGTGAAAAGCTTTATTTGCTTCATCTGACCATTTGAATGGTTTTTTAATGCTAGTGAGCTGTGTGAGGGGTCTCACAATGGCAGAGAAGTTTCTAATGAACTTCCTGTAGAAATTCGAAAATCCAAGGAATCGCTGTAGCGCCTTGCGTGTGGTTGGTGTAGGCCAATCCTGAATGCAGGATATCTTACTCATGTCCATCTCGATTCCTGTTTTGGATATGATGTAGCCTAGAAACAGTACCTCTTCTTTATGAAACAAGCATTTTTTCAGTTTCACATAAAGGTTGTGTGCAAGCAATCTCGATAATACTAGTCTTACATGTCTTATGTGTTCAGACAGGGATCGTGAATATATAAGTATATTGTCCAGATATACCACAACACAGACATCTAGTAAGTCTCTGAAAATATCGTTTATAAATCGTTGAAAAACTGCAGGGGCGTTGCATAGCCCGAATGGCATTACAAGATATTCGAACAATCCGTATCTGGTTCTGAATGCAGTCTTCCACTAGTGTCCATCACGGATTCAAATGAGATTGTATGCTCCTTTCAGGTCCAATTTTGAAAAATAGGTAGCTCCACGCACCTGCTCAATGAGCTCAGGGATAAGCGGTAGAGGATAGCGATCTTTTATTGTAATAGCATTTAATTGCCTATAGTCGATGATAGGCCTGAGACTTGAGTCCTTATTGCGGACAAAAAAGAGTCCTGCTGCTGTGGAAGAAGTGGAAGGTCTAATAAAACCTTTTTCCAAATTCTCATCCAAATAGTCTTTGAGATGGGAAAGTTCATCCTGTGAAAGAGGATAAACATGACCGAACGGCAATTTGCTATTTGGGAGTAGATCAATGCTACAATCATAGTCTCGATGGGGAGGTAGTGCTTGAGCATTTTTCTCAAGAAAAACCTCAGAGAGATCCTGATAACATAGTGGTGCAATCTCATCTGTCACCACAGACAGGATCTTCCCGAAAGACGGGAGGTTACACGTACCCTCGCAATAGCAAGAGAGGAAGGTCAGGGTCCGTTCCTTCCAATCTATGGTTGGTTGATGTGTGTGCAACCAGGGAAGTCCCAAAACAATGGGAAAGTGGGGTGAAGGTATTAGATCGAAGGTAGTGGTCTCCATATGAGACCCGTTAGTAGTGACTAGGAGTGCCTGTGTCTGATCAGTGATCGGACCAGAGGATAACGGAACACCGTTAATAAGACTCACTGAGACAGGTTTAAGTTTAGAAATAATAGGAACTTTATTTAAAGCAGCAAAACGTATGTCAATATAATTTCCACAAGATCCTGTGTCAATCATGGCCTTAGTAGTAATCCTGTTCTGGTCCCACTGTAATGTTAAGCAAACAGAAAGGTAAGGGTTAGTGATTGAAGTTGTCAATCCCCCTAGGAGGACATGTGAACACTCACCCTTCTTTTTGTAGACTAGGGGACAGACGTTTATCTTGTGATCCGGGGATGCACAGTACAAGCAGAGATTACCAGATCGTCTTCTGGCTCTTTCCATAGCTGATAGAGGTGGGCGTATGGTTCCTACCTCCATAGGAACGGGGTCAACGGCCGAAATCCGAGAAGAACTGGATAATGGCATTCCCATTTTCTCAGCCTTTCTTTCTCGTAGTCTTCTATCTATGGTGATACTGAGTTGTATCAATGCATCCAGGGTTTTTGGCAGATCCGCTCAGGCGAGCTCGTCTTTAACGGCCTCTGATAGGCCCAGCCTAAATTGGGATTTCAGAGATGCATCATTCCATTCTGAATCAAGGGTCCATCTCTTGAATTCTGCGACAAAGTCTTCTACAGGTCTCCCACCTTGTTTCAAGGATCTTAATTGAAGATCGGCAGTACTCTGCCTATTGGGATCATCATATAGGCTAGTGAGTTCTGCTAGGAACAAGGCATAGGAGTTGAGAAGCTGGTCGCTTTTCTCAAAAAGAGAGTCTGCCCAGGCCCGAGGATCGCCTGTTAGGTAAGAAATAATAGTACAAACCTTAATGTGATCAGTAAGGTAGGTACGGGGTTTTAGCAAGAAAAGTAACTCACATGCGTTTTTAAATTCGCAAAATTTTTTGCGATCGCCTGTAAATACCAAAGGAGGATTTATTTTGGGTTCAGGGGACTGAGCAGTGGTAAGTTGTGTCAGTCTAATTACCTGCTGCGACAGAGCCTGATTGTCTTCTTTTAATTCAGCAAGTGCGTGTATTAACGCAGGTACTTGCTGTTTTAATTGTGTCATCTGAGTGGTTATTTCTGCTGAATCCATTTGTGGTTCGTTCAATCTGTAACGCTCCTGCGTTTTATGTATGATGTGGATTTTCAGCTGCAGAAATATTCCACTTCAGTAGTCATGTAGAGAAACGCTGAGACACCATTCCCAACTCTCAATGACTCATCATGTGTGGATGATCTCAATTCAGCAAGTAAATACACACACTCAATAAGATGTTTCCTAGAGTGACTTATGTATATAGTAACACAGTGATGATAGGCTGAAGAGACAGGTTGGGTAGAGATGGTAGATGACAGACACTTGAAAGGAAATGTTCTTGAAAGTAAGATAGTAGCAGATGGGATGCAGATAGGTTTAGCAATCATGTATGGTAGCAGATGACAGAGTAGCAGGTGGACATACAAGAGAGATCAACCCAGTGCAAGAACAGGTGGTAGTAGGCTCAAGAGCTAGCAATCTTAAATAATGCAGATGTAGTAATAGTCCTTAGTATGCAGAGCTAGATAGTGTAAGGTTTAGTATGAAAGTTATAGAGGTTTCCCCTGTGGGGTACTTATCACTAATAGCAATGTAGCAGAGGAGAGGTTCGGCAAGAGCGGATGATCCGGTAGCGGGATACAGGGATCAGCGCAGCGTGGTTCCGACAGCGAGGTATGCTTGCAAGCATGAGAGCTTCAAGACAGGTTAGCATCAAGGCACAAGGCAGTTTGAACGAACACATGTGAGTAAGAGCCGGCGATCTAAATAGCCATCCAGTCCGGCGCTCAGTGATGACAGCATCAGTCTTAAAGGTGTATGCGCACCTTACCAAAAGAGAATGGTGGGGCGCATACACTTATGAAAGAGTAATTAGGGTACCCAAACCACAGACCGAGAGTATCATTAAGAAATACTGGCCGATATTGAAGTCAGACAAAACACTGTCAAAATTATTACCAACAAAACTTAAATTTATTTACAGAAAAGCCCCTTGCATTACCAACTAGTACACAACGTGGTAGACCCTCCGAAACCCGTAAAAATGTTTACAGATCTAAAAGGATTTTTTAGATGTAACAAATGTCTACCTTGTAAAACCATAAGACATCAACCTAAAAAAACTTTAAAGTTTAAGTCCAGATGGAATGGGAAAGAGTACAATATCAATAAACTAATTACTTGCCAGACTACTCATGTTATGTACCTTATAGAGTGCCCTTGCTGGCTACAATATGTCGGAAGGACCACCAGGCCTCTATACATCAGGATACGAGAACATATCAACAACATAAGAAAAGGGTTTCCAAAGCACAGCTTGTCCAGACATTTCGCTGAGGTACACAACAAAGATCCCAGTGGACTTACCTTTTGCGGAATTGACTCCATATCTGGACATTGGAGAGGAGAAAATAAAAAGATAAAAATTTCCAGAAATGAGACTGCCTCAATATATAGACTTAATACACTCCAGCCGAGAGGCCTAAATCTAGATATTCACCTCAATTGTTTAATTTCAAACTTTTAGGCCCCATGCACACGGGGCGTTTTTAACGCCGCTGTAAGTAGCGTCAGGCGCTTTCTTTTTGCAGCCTAAAAACACACCTCCATGTTATTCTATGGCCTCATGCACACACAGACGTTTTTGAGCTGTAAGTGGCCTAGGTGTTTTTAAGCTGCAACAAGAACCCACGACCTGCGCGTTCTGAGGACCAGCGTTAGAGGGTTAAAAACGCCTGACGCTGCTAAAGGCTGAATAACGTTGCTATAATGTGGCTTAACGTGCGTTAAGCCACGTTATATGTTTTTTTTTCTTCCATTCAAAATCAATGGTTCTCTATGGGAGCCTATTGATTTGAATGGAAGTCGCACCACAACAGCGCAAGTCGGATCCGACTTGCGCTGTGAGAATCTTGAGGGGGAACTCCACGCCAAAATGGGAAAAAATGGCGTGGGGGCCCCCCCCCCGGTTCCAAACCAGGCCCTTCGGGTCCGGTATGGAATTTGAGGGTAGCCCCATGCTGAAAAAACGGCGGGGTCCCCCCCCCAAAATCCATACCAGACCCTTATCCGAGCATGCAGCCCGGCAGGCCAGGAAAGGGGAGGGGACAAGCGAGCGGCCCCACGCCCCCTGGACCACACCAGGCCACATGCCCTCAACATGGGGGGGTGTTGGTGCTTTGGGGCAAGGGGGGCTCTGCACCCCCCACCTCAAAGCACCTTGCCCCCATGTTGATGAGGACAAGGGCCTCATCCCCACAACCTTGGCAGGTGGTTGTGGGGGTCTGCGGGCAGGGGGCTCATCGGAATCTGGAAGCCCCCTTTAACAAGGGGGCCCCCAGATCCCAGACCTCCTCCCTATGTGAATGGGTATGGGGTACACTGTACCCCTACCCATTCACCCCATAAAAGGCAGTGTATGTAAATAATGACAGGAGACGTTTTGGAAAGTTTATTTAAAATCTTCATCCGGTCTTCTCCACTCCGGTCTTCTCCACTCTGTTCTTCTGATCTTCTCCTCTCCACTCTTCTGCTGTCCAATCTTCTGCTCTTTTGCTGTCCGCTCTTCTGCTCTTGGCTCTTCTTCTTCCTCCGGTCCTCCTCTGACAATGTCTCCGATGATTATGCCGGTCTCTGGTCTCTGCAGCTTGTTATATAGCCATTAGGGGCGTGGCCGATCGGCGACGTCATCGGGAGACCACGCCCCTTATGTCACAGATGACGTCATCTGTGACATGAGGGGGCGGGGCCTCCCGATGACATCATCCGAGCGGCCACGCCCCTTATGGCTATATAACAAGCTGCAGAGACCGGAGATCGGCATAATCACCGGAGACATCGTCAGAGGAGGACCGGAGGAAGAAGAAGAGCCAAGAGCAGAATTAAATATTAAATATTATATTAAAAAGATACAACATAAAACACATAAAAGATGTAAAATTCATACAAAAAGAGACTAAAAAGAGACTAAAAGATAGACTAAAAAATATTTATGGATAATAACAATAGTCATATTTCCTTCAAGTAAAAAAATAGAAAATAGAAAAGCAGTAAGATATGTGGTCTCATAAAAACGTATTCATGAATTGTTAATGAATGCGTTAAGGTTAGTGTTGAGCGAACACGGACTGTATTATTCGTGTTCGTACCGAATAATTGGATTTTTTTTACCCGAACACGGACACGGACACTTTACTGTATGTTCGGGTAAAAATCCGTGTTCGGTCGTTTTATTTCCGGGTTTTGCATGCTTTGGCGCTCTTTTCATGGCGGGCTTTCAACAGCCAATCAACAATCGTTTAACTGGTGTGCCTTAAGCCATCCCAGCCATGCCTGCAAATGTCTTAGTAGCTGTGATTGGCCGTCTGAAGCATGTGACCAAGTCTTTATAAGTTCGAGGCAGCCGCCGCAGCAGCGTCATTCTGCTGCTTAGCTAAGGGACAGAGCACACATCAATGTGCTGGCTGCTGATTAGGGAAAGATAGGCAGGAAAAAACCATTTGTGTCCGGATAGAATTGAGGGACAGGTCGGAGTGTTTAGGCAGGGCGAGTTGTAGGCATTTTAGGGATAGAGTCTGCTGAATTATAGGGTCAGTGTCTTCTACAAACTACAATCGATATTGCTGTGTGGGGGGTGGGGTGAATCTGCACTCAATCCTGATCTACGATCTCTTCTCAATCCTGTTAGGGACAGAGTCTGCTGAATTTTAGGGAAACTGTGTTCTACAAACTACAATCGATATTGCTGTGTGGTGTGGGATTGGAGATAGGCAGGTGTCAGTGATCCACATCCATTTTTCTGTGTGTGAGCTGCAGTGAACACAATCTTTTTGGGCTGCAGTGAACACAATCTTTTTGGGCTGCAGTGAACACAATCTTTTTGGGCTGCAGTGAACACAATCTTTTTGGGCTGCAGTGAACACAATCTTTTTGGGGTGCAGTGAACAAAATCTTTTTGGGGTGCAGTGAACACAATCCTTTTTGGTGTGCAGTGAACACAATCTTTGTGGGGTGCAGTGAACAAAATCCTTTGTGGGGTGCAGTGAACACAATCTTTTTGGGGTGCAGTGAACAAAATCATTTTTGGGGTGCAGTGAACAACATCCTTTTTGGGGTGCAGTGAACACAATCTTTTTGGGGTGCAGTGAACAAAATCCTTTGTGGGGTGCAGTGAACACAATCTTTTTGGGGTGCAGTGAACACAATCTTTTTGGGGTGGAGTGAACAACATCCTTTTTGGGGTGCAGTGAACAAAATCCTTTTTGGGGTGCAGTGAACAAAATCATTTTTGGGGTGCAGTGAACACAATCTTTTTGGGGTGCAGTGAACACAATCTTTGTGGGGTGCAGTGAACACAATCTTTTTGGGGTGGAGTGAACAACATCCTTTTTGGGGTGCAGTGAACAACATCCTTTTTGGGGTGCAGTGAACACAATCTTTTTGGGGTGCAGTGAACACAATCTTTGTGGGGTACAGTGAACAGAATCTTTGTGGGGTGCAGTGAACACAATCTTTGGGGGGTACAGTGAACACAATCTTTTTGGGGTGCAGTGAACACAATCTTTGTGGGGTGCAGTGAACACAATCTTTTTGGGGTGGAGTGAACAAAATCATTTTTGGGGTGCAGTGAACAACATCCTTTTTGGGGTGCAGTGATCAAAATCCTTTTTGGGGTGCAGTGAACACAATCTTTTTGGGGTGCAGTGAACAAAATCCTTTGTGGGGTGCAGTGAACAGAATCTTTGTGGGGTGCAGTGAACACAATCTTTGGGGGGGTACAGTGAACACAATCTTTTTGGGGTGCAGTGAACACAATCTTTGTGGGGTACAGTGAACAGAATCTTTGTGGGGTGCAGTGAACACAATCTTTGGGGGGTACAGTGAACACAATCTTTTTGGGGTGCAGTGAACACAATCTTTGGGGGGTACAGTGAACACAATCTTTTTGGGGTGCAGTGAACACAATCTTTGTGGGGTGCAGTGAACACAATCTTTGGGGGGGTACAGTGAACACAATCTTTTTGGGGTGCAGTGAACAACATCCTTTTAGGGTGCAGTGAACACAATCTTTGTGGGGTGCAGTGAACAACATCCTTTTAGGGTGCAGTGAACACAATCTTTGTGGGGTACAGTGAACAGAATCTTTGTGGGGTGCAGTGAACACAATCTTTGGGGGGGTACAGTGAACACAATCTTTGTGAGGTGCAGTGAACACAATCTTTGTGGGGTGCAGTGAACACAATCATTGTGGGGTGCAGTGAACTCAATCTTTGTGGGGTACAGTGAACACAATCTCATACTTCTGAAGATTTGAGGGTGCTGCCTGTTCCATACTCCCCCTACTCCTCATCTAGCCTTTTAGGGGTACAAACAATAGTAATTGGGGCCTAGTGTGGTTGTGTACGTGTGATATACATACACTTTTTTTGGATCATATTTTCTATTCCGCTATTTAATCAAAAACCTTTGGGGATCAGTTAAATTGGGGGATAGTCTGTGTTGGTACGTGTGAGAGAGATCCACCTTTCCAAGTTGTTGGGGTTCATCTCATACTTCTGAAGGTTTGAGGGTGCTGCCTGTTCCATACTCCCCCTACTCCTAGCCTTTTAGGGGTACAAACAATAGTAATTGGGGCCTAGTGTGGTTGTGTACGTGTGATATACATACACTTTTTTTGGATCATATTTTCTATTCCGCTATTTAATCAAAAACCTTTGGGGATCAGTTAAATTGGGGGATAGTCTGTGTTGGTACGTGTGAGAGAGATCCACCTTTCCAAGTTGTTGGGGTTCATCTCATACTTCTGAAGGTTTGAGGGTGCTGCCTGTTCCATACCCCCCCTACTCCTCATCTAGCCTTTTAGGGGTACAAACAATAGTAATTGGGGCCTAGTGTGGTTGTGTACGTGTGATATACATACACTTTTTTTGGATCATATTTTCTATTCCGCTATTTAATCAAAAACCTTTGGGGATCAGTTAAATTGGGGGATAGTCTGTGTTGGTACGTGTGAGAGAGATCCACCTTTCCAAGTTGTTGGGGTTCATCTCATACTTCTGAAGGTTTGAGGGTGCTGCCTGTTCCATACTCCCCCTACTCCTAGCCTTTTAGGGGTACAAACAATAGTAATTGGGGCCTAGTGTGGTTGTGTACGTGTGATATACATACACTTTTTTTGGATCATATTTTCTATTCCGCTATTTAATCAAAAACCTTTGGGGATCAGTTAAATTGGGGGATAGTCTGTGTTGGTACGTGTGAGAGAGATCCACCTTTCCAAGTTGTTGGGGTTCATCTCATACTTCTGAAGGTTTGAGGGTGCTGCCTGTTCCATACTCCCCCTACTCCTCATCTAGCCTTTTAGGGGTACAAACAATAGTAATTGGGGCCTAGTGTGGTTGTGTACGTGTGATATACATACACTTTTTTTGGATCATATTTTCTATTCCGCTATTTAATCAAAAACCTTTGGGGATCAGTTAAATTGGGGGATAGTCTGTGTTGGTACGTGTGAGAGAGATCCACCTTTCCAAGTTGTTGGGGTTCATCTCATACTTCTGAAGGTTTGAGGGTGCTGCCTGTTCCATACCCCCCCTACTCCTCATCTAGCCTTTTAGGGGTACAAACAATAGTAATTGGGGCCTAGTGTGGTTGTGTACGTGTGATATACATACACTTTTTTTGGATCATATTTTCTATTCCGCTATTTAATCAAAAACCTTTGGGGATCAGTTAAATTGGGGGATAGTCTGTGTTGGTACGTGTGAGAGAGATCCACCTTTCCAAGTTGTTGGGGTTCATCTCATACTTCTGAAGGTTTGAGGGTGCTGCCTGTTCCATACCCCCCCTACTCCTCATCTAGCCTTTTAGGGGTACAAACAATAGTAATTGGGGCCTAGTGTGGTTGTGTACGTGTGATATACATACACTTTTTTTGGATCATATTTTCTATTCCGCTATTTAATCAAAAACCTTTGGGGATCAGTTAAATTGGGGGATAGTCTGTGTTGGTACGTGTGAGAGAGATCCACCTTTCCAAGTTTTTGGGGTTCATCTCATACTTCTGAAGATTTGAGGGTGCTGCCTGTTCCATACCCCCCCTACTCCTCATCTAGCCTTTTAGGGGTACAAACAATAGTAATTGGGGCCTAGTGTGGTTGTGTACGTGTGATATACATACACTGTTTTTGGATCATATTTTCTATTCCGCTATTTAATCAAAAACCTTTGGGGATCAGTTAAATTGGGGGATAGTCTGTGTTGGTACGTGTGAGAGAGATCCACCTTTCCAAGTTGTTGGGGTTCATCTCATACTTCTGAAGGTTTGAGGGTGCTGCCTGTTCCATACCCCCCCTACTCCTCATCTAGCCTTTTAGGGGTACAAACAATAGTAATTGGGGCCTAGTGTGGTTGTGTACGTGTGATATACATACACTTTTTTTGGATCATATTTTCTATTCCGCTATTTAATCAAAAACCTTTGGGGATCAGTTAAATTGGGGGATAGTCTGTGTTGGTACGTGTGAGAGAGATCCACCTTTCCAAGTTGTTGGGGTTCATCTCATACTTCTGAAGGTTTGAGGGTGCTGCCTGTTCCATACTCCCCCTACTCCTCATCTAGCCTTTTAGGGGTACAAACAATAGTAATTGGGGCCTAGTGTGGTTGTGTACGTGTGATATACATACACTTTTTTTGGATCATATTTTCTATTCCGCTATTTAATCAAAAACCTTTGGGGATCAGTTAAATTGGGGGATAGTCTGTGTTGGTACGTGTGAGAGAGATCCACCTTTCCAAGTTGTTGGGGTTCATCTCATACTTCTGAAGGTTTGAGGGTGCTGCCTGTTCCATACTCCCCCTACTCCTCATCTAGCCTTTTAGGGGTACAAACAATAGTAATTGGGGCCTAGTGTGGTTGTGTACGTGTGATATACATACACTTTTTTTGGATCATATTTTCTATTCCGCTATTTAATCAAAAACCTTTGGGGATCAGTTAAATTGGGGGATAGTCTGTGTTGGTACGTGTGAGAGAGATCCACCTTTCCAAGTTGTTGGGGTTCATCTCATACTTCTGAAGGTTTGAGGGTGCTGCCTGTTCCATACTCCCCCTACTCCTAGCCTTTTAGGGGTACAAACAATAGTAATTGGGGCCCAGTGTGGTTGTGTACGTGTGATATACATACACTTTTTTTGGATCATATTTTCTATTCCGCTATTTAATCAAAAACCTTTGGGGATCAGTTAAATTGGGGGATAGTCTGTGTTGGTACGTGTGAGAGAGATCCACCTTTCCAAGTTGTTGGGGTTCATCTCATACTTCTGAAGGTTTGAGGGTGCTGCCTGTTCCATACCCCCCCTACTCCTCATCTAGCCTTTTAGGGGTACAAACAATAGTAATTGGGGCCTAGTGTGGTTGTGTACGTGTGATATACATACACTTTTTTTGGATCATATTTTCTATTCCGCTATTTAATCAAAAACCTTTGGGGATCAGTTAAATTGGGGGATAGTCTGTGTTGGTACGTGTGAGAGAGATCCACCTTTCCAAGTTGTTGGGGTTCATCTCATACTTCTGAAGGTTTGAGGGTGCTGCCTGTTCCATACTCCCCCTACTCCTCATCTAGCCTTTTAGGGGTACAAACAATAGTAATTGGGGCCCAGTGTGGTTGTGTACGTGTGATATACATACACTTTTTTTGGATCATATTTTCTATTCCGCTATTTAATCAAAAACCTTTGGGGATCAGTTAAATTGGGGGATAGTCTGTGTTGGTACGTGTGAGAGAGATCCACCTTTCCAAGTTGTTGGGGTTCATCTCATACTTCTGAAGGTTTGAGGGTGCTGCCTGTTCCATACTCCCCCTACTCCTCATCTAGCCTTTTAGGGGTACAAACAATAGTAATTGGGGCCCAGTGTGGTTGTGTACGTGTGATATACATACACTTTTTTTGGATCATATTTTCTATTCCGCTATTTAATCAAAAACCTTTGGGGATCAGTTAAATTGGGGGATAGTCTGTGTTGGTACGTGTGAGAGAGATCCACCTTTCCAAGTTGTTGGGGTTCATCTCATACTTCTGAAGGTTTGAGGGTGCTGCCTGTTCCATACTCCCCCTACTCCTAGCCTTTTAGGGGTACAAACAATAGTAATTGGGGCCTAGTGTGGTTGTGTACGTGTGATATACATACACTTTTTTTGGATCATATTTTCTATTCCGCTATTTAATCAAAAACCTTTGGGGATCAGTTAAATTGGGGGATAGTCTGTGTTGGTACGTGTGAGAGAGATCCACCTTTCCAAGTTGTTGGGGTTCATCTCATACTTCTGAAGGTTTGAGGGTGCTGCCTGTTCCATACCCCCCCTACTCCTCATCTAGCCTTTTAGGGGTACAAACAATAGTAATTGGGGCCTAGTGTGGTTGTGTACGTGTGATATACATACACTTTTTTTGGATCATATTTTCTATTCCGCTATTTAATCAAAAACCTTTGGGGATCAGTTAAATTGGGGGATAGTCTGTGTTGGTACGTGTGAGAGAGATCCACCTTTCCAAGTTGTTGGGGTTCATCTCATACTTCTGAAGGTTTGAGGGTGCTGCCTGTTCCATACTCCCCCTACTCCTCATCTAGCCTTTTAGGGGTACAAACAATAGTAATTGGGGCCCAGTGTGGTTGTGTACGTGTGATATACATACACTTTTTTTGGATCATATTTTCTATTCCGCTATTTAATCAAAAACCTTTGGGGATCAGTTAAATTGGGGGATAGTCTGTGTTGGTACGTGTGAGAGAGATCCACCTTTCCAAGTTGTTGGGGTTCATCTCATACTTCTGAAGGTTTGAGGGTGCTGCCTGTTCCATACTCCCCCTACTCCTAGCCTTTTAGGGGTACAAACAATAGTAATTGGGGCCTAGTGTGGTTGTGTACGTGTGATATACATACACTTTTTTTGGATCATATTTTCTATTCCGCTATTTAATCAAAAACCTTTGGGGATCAGTTAAATTGGGGGATAGTCTGTGTTGGTACGTGTGAGAGAGAACCACCTTTCCAAGTTGTTGGGGTTCATCTCATACTTCTGAAGGTTTGAGGGTGCTGCCTGTTCCATACCCCCCCTACTCCTCATCTAGCCTTTTAGGGGTACAAACAATAGTAATTGGGGCCTAGTGTGGTTGTGTACGTGTGATTAGTGTTGAGCGAACACGGACTGTATTATTCGTGTTCGTACCGAATAATTGGATTTTTTTTACCCGAACACGGACACGGACACTTTACTGTATGTTCGGGTAAAAATCCGTGTTCGGTCGTTTTATTTCCGGGTTTTGCATGCTTTGGCGCTCTTTTCATGGCGGGCTTTCAACAGCCAATCAACAATCGTTTAACTAGTGTGCCTTAAGCCATCCCAGCCATGCCTGCAAATGTCTTAGTAGCTGTGATTGGCCGTCTGAAGCATGTGACCAAGTCTTTATAAGTTCGAGGCAGCCGCCGCAGCAGCGTCATTCTGCTGCTTAGCTAAGGGACAGAGCACACATCAATGTGCTGGCTGCTGATTAGGGAAAGATAGGCAGGAAAAAACCATTTGTGTCCGGATAGAATTGAGGGACAGGTCGGAGTGTTTAGGCAGGGCGAGTTGTAGGCATTTTAGGGATAGAGTCTGCTGAATTATAGGGTCAGTGTCTTCTACAAACTACAATCGATATTGCTGTGTGGGGGGTGGGGTGAATCTGCACTCAATCCTGATCTACGATCTCTTCTCAATCCTGTTAGGGACAGAGTCTGCTGAATTTTAGGGAAACTGTGTTCTACAAACTACAATCGATATTGCTGTGTGGTGTGGGATTGGAGATAGGCAGGTGTCAGTGATCCACATCCATTTTTCTGTGTGTGAGCTGCAGTGAACACAATCTTTTTGGGCTGCAGTGAACACAATCTTTTTGGGCTGCAGTGAACACAATCTTTTTGGGCTGCAGTGAACACAATCTTTTTGGGCTGCAGTGAACACAATCTTTTTGGGGTGCAGTGAACAAAATCTTTTTGGGGTGCAGTGAACACAATCCTTTTTGGTGTGCAGTGAACACAATCTTTGTGGGGTGCAGTGAACAAAATCCTTTGTGGGGTGCAGTGAACACAATCTTTTTGGGGTGCAGTGAACAAAATCCTTTTTGGGGTGCAGTGAACAACATCCTTTTTGGGGTGCAGTGAACACAATCTTTTTGGGGTGCAGTGAACAAAATCCTTTGTGGGGTGCAGTGAACAAAATCTTTTTGGGGTGCAGTGAACACAATCTTTTTGGGGTGGAGTGAACAACATCCTTTTTGGGGTGCAGTGAACAAATTCCTTTTTGGGGTGCAGTGAACAAAATCATTTTTGGGGTGCAGTGAACACAATCTTTTTGGGGTGCAGTGAACACAATCTTTGTGGGGTGCAGTGAACACAATCTTTTTGGGGTGGAGTGAACAACATCCTTTTTGGGGTGCAGTGAACAACATCCTTTTTGGGGTGCAGTGAACACAATCTTTTTGGGGTGCAGTGAACACAATCTTTGTGGGGTACAGTGAACAGAATCTTTGTTTGGTGCAGTGAACACAATCTTTGGGGGGTACAGTGAACACAATCTTTTTGGGGTGCAGTGAACACAATCTTTGTGGGGTGCAGTGAACACAATCTTTTTGGGGTGGAGTGAACAAAATCATTTTTGGGGTGCAGTGAACAACATCCTTTTTGGGGTGCAGTGATCAAAATCCTTTTTGGGGTGCAGTGAACACAATCTTTTTGGGGTGCAGTGAACAAAATCCTTTGTGGGGTGCAGTGAACAGAATCTTTGTGGGGTGCAGTGAACACAATCTTTGGGGGGGTACAGTGAACACAATCTTTTTGGGGTGCAGTGAACACAATCTTTGTGGGGTACAGTGAACAGAATCTTTGTGGGGTGCAGTGAACACAATCTTTGGGGGGTACAGTGAACACAATCTTTTTGGGGTGCAGTGAACACAATCTTTGGGGGGTACAGTGAACACAATCTTTTTGGGGTGCAGTGAACACAATCTTTGTGGGGTGCAGTGAACACAATCTTTGGGGGGGTACAGTGAACACAATCTTTTTGGGGTGCAGTGAACAACATCCTTTTAGGGTGCAGTGAACACAATCTTTGTGGGGTGCAGTGAACAACATCCTTTTAGGGTGCAGTGAACACAATCTTTGTGGGGTACAGTGAACAGAATCTTTGTGGGGTGCAGTGAACACAATCTTTGGGGGGTACAGTGAACACAATCTTTGTGAGGTGCAGTGAACACAATCTTTGTGGGGTGCAGTGAACACAATCATTGTGGGGTGCAGTGAACTCAATCTTTGTGGGGTACAGTGAACACAATCTCATACTTCTGAAGATTTGAGGGTGCTGCCTGTTCCATACTCCCCCTACTCCTCATCTAGCCTTTTAGGGGTACAAACAATAGTAATTGGGGCCTAGTGTGGTTGTGTACGTGTGATATACATACACTTTTTTTGGATCATATTTTCTATTCCGCTATTTAATCAAAAACCTTTGGGGATCAGTTAAATTGGGGGATAGTCTGTGTTGGTACGTGTGAGAGAGATCCACCTTTCCAAGTTGTTGGGGTTCATCTCATACTTCTGAAGGTTTGAGGGTGCTGCCTGTTCCATACTCCCCCTACTCCTAGCCTTTTAGGGGTACAAACAATAGTAATTGGGGCCTAGTGTGGTTGTGTACGTGTGATATACATACACTTTTTTTGGATCATATTTTCTATTCCGCTATTTAATCAAAAACCTTTGGGGATCAGTTAAATTGGGGGATAGTCTGTGTTGGTACGTGTGAGAGAGATCCACCTTTCCAAGTTGTTGGGGTTCATCTCATACTTCTGAAGGTTTGAGGGTGCTGCCTGTTCCATACCCCCCCTACTCCTCATCTAGCCTTTTAGGGGTACAAACAATAGTAATTGGGGCCTAGTGTGGTTGTGTACGTGTGATATACATACACTTTTTTTGGATCATATTTTCTATTCCGCTATTTAATCAAAAACCTTTGGGGATCAGTTAAATTGGGGGATAGTCTGTGTTGGTACGTGTGAGAGAGATCCACCTTTCCAAGTTGTTGGGGTTCATCTCATACTTCTGAAGGTTTGAGGGTGCTGCCTGTTCCATACTCCCCCTACTCCTCATCTAGCCTTTTAGGGGTACAAACAATAGTAATTGGGGCCTAGTGTGGTTGTGTACGTGTGATATACATACACTTTTTTTGGATCATATTTTCTATTCCGCTATTTAATCAAAAACCTTTGGGGATCAGTTAAATTGGGGGATAGTCTGTGTTGGTACGTGTGAGAGAGATCCACCTTTCCAAGTTGTTGGGGTTCATCTCATACTTCTGAAGGTTTGAGGGTGCTGCCTGTTCCATACTCCCCCTACTCCTAGCCTTTTAGGGGTACAAACAATAGTAATTGGGGCCCAGTGTGGTTGTGTACGTGTGATATACATACACTTTTTTTGGATCATATTTTCTATTCCGCTATTTAATCAAAAACCTTTGGGGATCAGTTAAATTGGGGGATAGTCTGTGTTGGTACGTGTGAGAGAGATCCACCTTTCCAAGTTGTTGGGGTTCATCTCATACTTCTGAAGGTTTGAGGGTGCTGCCTGTTCCATACCCCCCCTACTCCTCATCTAGCCTTTTAGGGGTACAAACAATAGTAATTGGGGCCTAGTGTGGTTGTGTACGTGTGATATACATACACTTTTTTTGGATCATATTTTCTATTCCGCTATTTAATCAAAAACCTTTGGGGATCAGTTAAATTGGGGGATAGTCTGTGTTGGTACGTGTGAGAGAGATCCACCTTTCCAAGTTGTTGGGGTTCATCTCATACTTCTGAAGGTTTGAGGGTGCTGCCTGTTCCATACTCCCCCTACTCCTAGCCTTTTAGGGGTACAAACAATAGTAATTGGGGCCCAGTGTGGTTGTGTACGTGTGATATACATACACTTTTTTTGGATCATATTTTCTATTCCGCTATTTAATCAAAAACCTTTGGGGATCAGTTAAATTGGGGGATAGTCTGTGTTGGTACGTGTGAGAGAGATCCACCTTTCCAAGTTGTTGGGGTTCATCTCATACTTCTGAAGGTTTGAGGGTGCTGCCTGTTCCATACCCCCCCTACTCCTCATCTAGCCTTTTAGGGGTACAAACAATAGTAATTGGGGCCTAGTGTGGTTGTGTACGTGTGATATACATACACTTTTTTTGGATCATATTTTCTATTCCGCTATTTAATCAAAAACCTTTGGGGATCAGTTAAATTGGGGGATAGTCTGTGTTGGTACGTGTGAGAGAGATCCACCTTTCCAAGTTGTTGGGGTTCATCTCATACTTCTGAAGGTTTGAGGGTGCTGCCTGTTCCATACTCCCCCTACTCCTCATCTAGCCTTTTAGGGGTACAAACAATAGTAATTGGGGCCCAGTGTGGTTGTGTACGTGTGATATACATACACTTTTTTTGGATCATATTTTCTATTCCGCTATTTAATCAAAAACCTTTGGGGATCAGTTAAATTGGGGGATAGTCTGTGTTGGTACGTGTGAGAGAGATCCACCTTTCCAAGTTGTTGGGGTTCATCTCATACTTCTGAAGGTTTGAGGATGCTGCCTGTTCCATACTCCCCCTACTCCTAGCCTTTTAGGGGTACAAACAATAGTAATTGGGGCCTAGTGTGGTTGTGTACGTGTGATATACATACACTTTTTTTGGATCATATTTTCTATTCCGCTATTTAATCAAAAACCTTTGGGGATCAGTTAAATTGGGGGATAGTCTGTGTTGGTACGTGTGAGAGAGATCCACCTTTCCAAGTTGTTGGGGTTCATCTCATACTTCTGAAGGTTTGAGGGTGCTGCCTGTTCCATACCCCCCCTACTCCTCATCTAGCCTTTTAGGGGTACAAACAATAGTAATTGGGGCCTAGTGTGGTTGTGTACGTGTGATATACATACACTTTTTTTGGATCATATTTTCTATTCCGCTATTTAATCAAAAACCTTTGGGGATCAGTTAAATTGGGGGATAGTCTGTGTTGGTACGTGTGAGAGAGATCCACCTTTCCAAGTTGTTGGGGTTCATCTCATACTTCTGAAGGTTTGAGGGTGCTGCCTGTTCCATACTCCCCCTACTCCTCATCTAGCCTTTTAGGGGTACAAACAATAGTAATTGGGGCCCAGTGTGGATGTGTACGTGTGATATACATACACTTTTTTTGGATCATATTTTCTATTCCGCTATTTAATCAAAAACCTTTGGGGATCAGTTAAATTGGGGGATAGTCTGTGTTGGTACGTGTGAGAGAGATCCACCTTTCCAAGTTGTTGGGGTTCATCTCATACTTCTGAAGGTTTGAGGGTGCTGCCTGTTCCATACTCCCCCTACTCCTAGCCTTTTAGGGGTACAAACAATAGTAATTGGGGCCTAGTGTGGTTGTGTACGTGTGATATACATACACTTTTTTTGGATCATATTTTCTATTCCGCTATTTAATCAAAAACCTTTGGGGATCAGTTAAATTGGGGGATAGTCTGTGTTGGTACGTGTGAGAGAGAACCACCTTTCCAAGTTGTTGGGGTTCATCTCATACTTCTGAAGGTTTGAGGGTGCTGCCTGTTCCATACCCCCCCTACTCCTCATCTAGCCTTTTAGGGGTACAAACAATAGTAATTGGGGCCTAGTGTGGTTGTGTACGTGTGATTAGTGTTGAGCGAACACGGACTGTATTATTCGTGTTCGTACCGAATAATTGGATTTTTTTTACCCGAACACGGACACGGACACTTTACTGTATGTTCGGGTAAAAATCCGTGTTCGGTCGTTTTATTTCCGGGTTTTGCATGCTTTGGCGCTCTTTTCATGGTGGGCTTTCAACAGCCAATCAACAATCGTTTAACTGGTGTGCCTTAAGCCATCCCAGCCATGCCTGCAAATGTCTTAGTAGCTGTGATTGGCCGTCTGAAGCATGTGACCAAGTCTTTATAAGTTCGAGGCAGCCGCCGCAGCAGCGTCATTCTGCTGCTTAGCTAAGGGACAGAGCACACATCAATGTGCTGGCTGCTGATTAGGGAAAGATAGGCAGGAAAAAACCATTTGTGTCCGGATAGAATTGAGGGACAGGTCGGAGTGTTTAGGCAGGGCGAGTTGTAGGCATTTTAGGGATAGAGTCTGCTGAATTATAGGGTCAGTGTCTTCTACAAACTACAATCGATATTGCTGTGTGGGGGGTGGGGTGAATCTGCACTCAATCCTGATCTACGATCTCTTCTCAATCCTGTTAGGGACAGAGTCTGCTGAATTTTAGGGAAACTGTGTTCTACAAACTACAATCGATATTGCTGTGTGGTGTGGGATTGGAGATAGGCAGGTGTCAGTGATCCACATCCATTTTTCTGTGTGTGAGCTGCAGTGAACACAATCTTTTTGGGCTGCAGTGAACACAATCTTTTTGGGCTGCAGTGAACACAATCTTTTTGGGCTGCAGTGAACACAATCTTTTTGGGGTGCAGTGAACAAAATCTTTTTGGGGTGCAGTGAACACAATCCTTTTTGGTGTGCAGTGAACACAATCTTTGTGGGGTGCAGTGAACAAAATCCTTTGTGGGGTGCAGTGAACACAATCTTTTTGGGGTGCAGTGAACAAAATCCTTTTTGGGGTGCAGTGAACAACATCCTTTTTGGGGTGCAGTGAACACAATCTTTTTGGGGTGCAGTGAACAAAATCCTTTGTGGGGTGCAGTGAACACAATCTTTTTGGGGTGCAGTGAACACAATCTTTTTGGGGTGGAGTGAACAACATCCTTTTTGGGGTGCAGTGAACAAATTCCTTTTTGGGGTGCAGTGAACAAAATCATTTTTGGGGTGCAGTGAACACAATCTTTTTGGGGTGCAGTGAACACAATCTTTGTGGGGTGCAGTGAACACAATCTTTTTGGGGTGGAGTGAACAACATCCTTTTTGGGGTGCAGTGAACAACATCCTTTTTGGGGTGCAGTGAACACAATCTTTTTGGGGTGCAGTGAACACAATCTTTGTGGGGTACAGTGAACAGAATCTTTGTGGGGTGCAGTGAACACAATCTTTGGGGGGTACAGTGAACACAATCTTTTTGGGGTGCAGTGAACACAATCTTTGTGGGGTGCAGTGAACACAATCTTTTTGGGGTGGAGTGAACAAAATCATTTTTGGGGTGCAGTGAACAACATCCTTTTTGGGGTGCAGTGATCAAAATCCTTTTTGGGGTGCAGTGAACACAATCTTTTTGGGGTGCAGTGAACAAAATCCTTTGTGGGGTGCAGTGAACAGAATCTTTGTGGGGTGCAGTGAACACAATCTTTGGGGGGGGTACAGTGAACACAATCTTTTTGGGGTGCAGTGAACACAATCTTTGTGGGGTACAGTGAACAGAATCTTTGTGGGGTGCAGTGAACACAATCTTTGGGGGGTACAGTGAACACAATCTTTTTGGGGTGCAGTGAACACAATCTTTGGGGGGTACAGTGAACACAATCTTTTTGGGGTGCAGTGAACACAATCTTTGTGGGGTGCAGTGAACACAATCTTTGGGGGGGTACAGTGAACACAATCTTTTTGGGGTGCAGTGAACAACATCCTTTTAGGGTGCAGTGAACACAATCTTTGTGGGGTGCAGTGAACAACATCCTTTTAGGGTGCAGTGAACACAATCTTTGTGGGGTACAGTGAACAGAATCTTTGTGGGGTGCAGTGAACACAATCTTTGGGGGGTACAGTGAACACAATCTTTGTGAGGTGCAGTGAACACAATCTTTGTGGGGTGCAGTGAACACAATCATTGTGGGGTGCAGTGAACTCAATCTTTGTGGGGTACAGTGAACACAATCTCATACTTCTGAAGATTTGAGGGTGCTGCCTGTTCCATACTCCCCCTACTCCTCATCTAGCCTTTTAGGGGTACAAACAATAGTAATTGGGGCCTAGTGTGGTTGTGTACGTGTGATATACATACACTTTTTTTGGATCATATTTTCTATTCCGCTATTTAATCAAAAACCTTTGGGGATCAGTTAAATTGGGGGATAGTCTGTGTTGGTACGTGTGAGAGAGATCCACCTTTCCAAGTTGTTGGGGTTCATCTCATACTTCTGAAGGTTTGAGGGTGCTGCCTGTTCCATACTCCCCCTACTCCTAGCCTTTTAGGGGTACAAACAATAGTAATTGGGGCCTAGTGTGGTTGTGTACGTGTGATATACATACACTTTTTTTGGATCATATTTTCTATTCCGCTATTTAATCAAAAACCTTTGGGGATCAGTTAAATTGGGGGATAGTCTGTGTTGGTACGTGTGAGAGAGATCCACCTTTCCAAGTTGTTGGGGTTCATCTCATACTTCTGAAGGTTTGAGGGTGCTGCCTGTTCCATACTCCCCCTACTCCTAGCCTTTTAGGGGTACAAACAATAGTAATTGGGGCCTAGTGTGGTTGTGTACGTGTGATATACATACACTTTTTTTGGATCATATTTTCTATTCCGCTATTTAATCAAAAACCTTTGGGGATCAGTTAAATTGGGGGATAGTCTGTGTTGGTACGTGTGAGAGAGATCCACCTTTCCAAGTTGTTGGGGTTCATCTCATACTTCTGAAGGTTTGAGGGTGCTGCCTGTTCCATACCCCCCCTACTCCTCATCTAGCCTTTTAGGGGTACAAACAATAGTAATTGGGGCCTAGTGTGGTTGTGTACGTGTGATATACATACACTTTTTTTGGATCATATTTTCTATTCCGCTATTTAATCAAAAACCTTTGGGGATCAGTTAAATTGGGGGATAGTCTGTGTTGGTACGTGTGAGAGAGATCCACCTTTCCAAGTTGTTGGGGTTCATCTCATACTTCTGAAGGTTTGAGGGTGCTGCCTGTTCCATACCCCCCCTACTCCTCATCTAGCCTTTTAGGGGTACAAACAATAGTAATTGGGGCCTAGTGTGGTTGTGTACGTGTGATATACATACACTTTTTTTGGATCATATTTTCTATTCCGCTATTTAATCAAAAACCTTTGGGGATCAGTTAAATTGGGGGATAGTCTGTGTTGGTACGTGTGAGAGAGATCCACCTTTCCAAGTTGTTGGGGTTCATCTCATACTTCTGAAGGTTTGAGGGTGCTGCCTGTTCCATACCCCCCCTACTCCTCATCTAGCCTTTTAGGGGTACAAACAATAGTAATTGGGGCCTAGTGTGGTTGTGTACGTGTGATATACATACACTTTTTTTGGATCATATTTTCTATTCCGCTATTTAATCAAAAACCTTTGGGGATCAGTTAAATTGGGGGATAGTCTGTGTTGGTACGTGTGAGAGAGATCCACCTTTCCAAGTTGTTGGGGTTCATCTCATACTTCTGAAGGTTTGAGGGTGCTGCCTGTTCCATACCCCCCCTACTCCTCATCTAGCCTTTTAGGGGTACAAACAATAGTAATTGGGGCCTAGTGTGGTTGTGTACGTGTGATATACATACACTTTTTTTGGATCATATTTTCTATTCCGCTATTTAATCAAAAACCTTTGGGGATCAGTTAAATTGGGGGATAGTCTGTGTTGGTACGTGTGAGAGAGATCCACCTTTCCAAGTTGTTGGGGTTCATCTCATACTTCTGAAGGTTTGAGGGTGCTGCCTGTTCCATACCCCCCCCTACTCCTCATCTAGCCTTTTAGGGGTACAAACAATAGTAATTGGGGCCTAGTGTGGTTGTGTACGTGTGATATACATACACTTTTTTTGGATCATATTTTCTATTCCGCTATTTAATCAAAAACCTTTGGGGATCAGTTAAATTGGGGGATAGTCTGTGTTGGTACGTGTGAGAGAGATCCACCTTTCCAAGTTTTTGGGGTTCATCTCATACTTCTGAAGATTTGAGGGTGCTGCCTGTTCCATACCCCCCCTACTCCTCATCTAGCCTTTTAGGGGTACAAACAATAGTAATTGGGGCCTAGTGTGGTTGTGTACGTGTGATATACATACACTTTTTTTGGATCATATTTTCTATTCCGCTATTTAATCAAAAACCTTTGGGGATCAGTTAAATTGGGGGATAGTCTGTGTTGCTACGTGTGAGAGAGATCCACCTTTCCAAGTTGTTGGGGTTCATCTCATACTTCTGAAGGTTTGAGGGTGCTGCCTGTTCCATACTCCCCCTACTCCTCATCTAGCCTTTTAGGGGTACAAACAATAGTAATTGGGGCCCAGTGTGGTTGTGTACGTGTGATATACATACACTTTTTTTGGATCATATTTTCTATTCCGCTATTTAATCAAAAACCTTTGGGGATCAGTTAAATTGGGGGATAGTCTGTGTTGGTACGTGTGAGAGAGATCCACCTTTCCAAGTTGTTGGGGTTCATCTCATACTTCTGAAGGTTTGAGGGTGCTGCCTGTTCCATACCCCCCCTACTCCTCATCTAGCCTTTTAGGGGTACAAACAATAGTAATTGGGGCCTAGTGTGGTTGTGTACGTGTGATATACATACACTTTTTTTGGATCATATTTTCTATTCCGCTATTTAATCAAAAACCTTTGGGGATCAGTTAAATTGGGGGATAGTCTGTGTTGGTACGTGTGAGAGAGATCCACCTTTCCAAGTTTTTGGGGTTCATCTCATACTTCTGAAGATTTGAGGGTGCTGCCTGTTCCATACCCCCCCTACTCCTCATCTAGCCTTTTAGGGGTACAAACAATAGTAATTGGGGCCTAGTGTGGTTGTGTACGTGTGATATACATACACTTTTTTTGGATCATATTTTCTATTCCGCTATTTAATCAAAAACCTTTGGGGATCAGTTAAATTGGGGGATAGTCTGTGTTGGTACGTGTGAGAGAGATCCACCTTTCCAAGTTGTTGGGGTTCATCTCATACTTCTGAAGGTTTGAGGGTGCTGCCTGTTCCATACCCCCCCTACTCCTCATCTAGCCTTTTAGGGGTACAAACAATAGTAATTGGGGCCTAGTGTGGTTGTGTACGTGTGATATACATACACTTTTTTTGGATCATATTTTCTATTCCGCTATTTAATCAAAAACCTTTGGGGATCAGTTAAATTGGGGGATAGTCTGTGTTGGTACGTGTGAGAGAGATCCACCTTTCCAAGTTTTTGGGGTTCATCTCATACTTCTGAAGATTTGAGGGTGCTGCCTGTTCCATACCCCCCCTACTCCTCATCTAGCCTTTTAGGGGTACAAACAATAGTAATTGGGGCCTAGTGTGGTTGTGTACGTGTGATATACATACACTTTTTTTGGATCATATTTTCTATTCCGCTATTTAATCAAAAACCTTTGGGGATCAGTTAAATTGGGGGATAGTCTGTGTTGGTACGTGTGAGAGAGATCCACCTTTCCAAGTTGTTGGGGTTCATCTCATACTTCTGAAGGTTTGAGGGTGCTGCCTGTTCCATACTCCCCCTACTCCTAGCCTTTTAGGGGTACAAACAATAGTAATTGGGGCCTAGTGTGGTTGTGTACGTGTGATATACATACACTTTTTTTGGATCATATTTTCTATTCCGCTATTTAATCAAAAACCTTTGGGGATCAGTTAAATTGGGGGATAGTCTGTGTTGGTACGTGTGAGAGAGATCCACCTTTCCAAGTTTTTGGGGTTCATCTCATACTTCTGAAGATTTGAGGGTGCTGCCTGTTCCATACCCCCCCTACTCCTCATCTAGCCTTTTAGGGGTACAAACAATAGTAATTGGGGCCTAGTGTGGTTGTGTACGTGTGATATACATACACTTTTTTTGGATCATATTTTCTATTCCGCTATTTAATCAAAAACCTTTGGGGATCAGTTAAATTGGGGGATAGTCTGTGTTGGTACGTGTGAGAGAGATCCACCTTTCCAAGTTGTTGGGGTTCATCTCATACTTCTGAAGGTTTGAGGGTGCTGCCTGTTCCATACTCCCCCTACTCCTCATCTAGCCTTTTAGGGGTACAAACAATAGTAATTGGGGCCTAGTGTGGTTGTGTACGTGTGATATACATACACTTTTTTTGGATCATATTTTCTATTCCGCTATTTAATCAAAAACCTTTGGGGATCAGTTAAATTGGGGGATAGTCTGTGTTGGTACGTGTGAGAGAGATCCACCTTTCCAAGTTGTTGGGGTTCATCTCATACTTCTGAAGGTTTGAGGGTGCTGCCTGTTCCATACTCCCCCTACTCCTCATCTAGCCTTTTAGGGGTACAAACAATAGTAATTGGGGCCCAGTGTGGTTGTGTACGTGTGATATACATACACTTTTTTTGGATCATATTTTCTATTCCGCTATTTAATCAAAAACCTTTGGGGATCAGTTAAATTGGGGGATAGTCTGTGTTGGTACGTGTGAGAGAGATCCACCTTTCCAAGTTGTTGGGGTCCATCTCATACTTCTGAAGGTTTGAGGGTGCTGCCTGTTCCATACCCCCCCTACTCCTCATCTAGCCTTTTAGGGGTACAAACAATAGTAATTGGGGCCTAGTGTGGTTGTGTACGTGTGATATACATACACTTTTTTTGGATCATATTTTCTATTCCGCTATTTAATCAAAAACCTTTGGGGATCAGTTAAATTGGGGGATAGTCTGTGTTGGTACGTGTGAGAGAGATCCACCTTTCCAAGTTGTTGGGGTTCATCTCATACTTCTGAAGGTTTGAGGGTGCTGCCTGTTCCATACTCCCCCTACTCCTAGCCTTTTAGGGGTACAAACAATAGTAATTGGGGCCTAGTGTGGTTGTGTACGTGTGATATACATACACTTTTTTTGGATCATATTTTCTATTCCGCTATTTAATCAAAAACCTTTGGGGATCAGTTAAATTGGGGGATAGTCTGTGTTGGTACGTGTGAGAGAGATCCACCTTTCCAAGTTGTTGGGGTTCATCTCATACTTCTGAAGGTTTGAGGGTGCTGCCTGTTCCATACTCCCCCTACTCCTAGCCTTTTAGGGGTACAAACAATAGTAATTGGGGCCTAGTGTGGTTGTGTACGTGTGATATACATACACTTTTTTTGGATCATATTTTCTATTCCGCTATTTAATCAAAAACCTTTGGGGATCAGTTAAATTGGGGGATAGTCTGTGTTGGTACGTGTGAGAGAGATCCACCTTTCCAAGTTGTTGGGGTTCATCTCATACTTCTGAAGGTTTGAGGGTGCTGCCTGTTCCATACTCCCCCTACTCCTCATCTAGCCTTTTAGGGGTACAAACAATAGTAATTGGGGCCCAGTGTGGTTGTGTACGTGTGATATACATACACTTTTTTTGGATCATATTTTCTATTCCGCTATTTAATCAAAAACCTTTGGGGATCAGTTAAATTGGGGGATAGTCTGTGTTGGTACGTGTGAGAGAGATCCACCTTTCCAAGTTGTTGGGGTTCATCTCATACTTCTGAAGGTTTGAGGGTGCTGCCTGTTCCATACCCCCCCTACTCCTCATCTAGCCTTTTAGGGGTACAAACAATAGTAATTGGGGCCTAGTGTGGTTGTGTACGTGTGATATACATACACTTTTTTTGGATCATATTTTCTATTCTGCTATTTAATCAAAAACCTTTGGGGATCAGTTAAATTGGGGGATAGTCTGTGTTGGTACGTGTGAGAGAGATCCACCTTTCCAAGTTGTTGGGGTTCATCTCATACTTCTGAAGGTTTGAGGGTGCTGCCTGTTCCATACCCCCCCTACTCCTCATCTAGCCTTTTAGGGGTACAAACAATAGTAATTGGGGCCTAGTGTGGTTGTGTACGTGTGATATACATACACTTTTTTTGATCATATTTCCTATTCCGCTATTCAATAAAAACCTTTGAGGATCAATTGAATTGCGGGATAGTCTGTGTCGGTACGTGTGAGATCCACCTTTCCAAGTTTTTGGGGTTCATCTCATACTTCTGAAGATTTGAGGGTGCTGTCTGTTCCATACTCCTCCTACTCCTCATCCATCCTTTTAGGGGTAGAAACAATAGTAATTGGGGCCTAGTGTGGTTTTGTACGTGCGAGATACATACACTTTTTTGGATCATATTTCCTATTCCGCTATTCAATAAAAACCTTTCTAGGGCAAGATCTTAAATTACAGAAATATGAGGAGACCGTCAAATAAGGGCCATGGCCTGGGTCGTGGTGCTGCTGGTAGAGCTCCTGTTGCAAGGAGAGGACGTGGTCGATCTGTGCCAGCTACACGCACAAGTGAAACACCTTCCTCAAGTGTGAGTAGGCGACAGAACCTGCATCAGTATTTGGTAGGGCATCAAACGCCCCTAGAAGTGATGAGGCCAGAACAAGTTGAGGCGATAGTAGATTGGTTTGCTGCTGACAGTGCCTCCAGTTCCTTCACATTGTCTCCCACCCAGTCTACTGCAGAAAGGTCAGAGTTGGCACCTGCAGCCAATGTCCAACCGTCTTTCACCTCACCCCCTTGCAAATCAGGCCAGCAGTCTGAGCCCCAAGCCATACAGCAGTCTCTTATTCTTTTTGAGGACTCTGTCAGCAGGGTTTCCCAGGGCCATCCACCTAGCCCTGCCCCAGAAGTGGAAGAGATTGAGTGCAGCGATGCCCAACCACTTATTTCTCAAGATGAGTACATGCAAGGATCATCGCAGCACGTCTCCGATGATGACGAAACGCAGGTGCCAACTGCTGCGGCGTTCAGCATTGTGGAGACCGACAAGGAGGGCAGGGGTGAAGACTGGGTGGAAGATGATGTGGAGGACGATGAGGTCCTCGACCCCACATGGAATGAACGTCATGCAGGTGACCTGAGTAGTTTGGAGGAAGAGGCGGTGGTCGCACAGAGCCACCAGCACAGCAGAAGAGGGAGCAGGGTGCAGAAGCGGAGCGGCCGTGCCCTAGACACTACGCCCGCTACTGCCCAACGCAGCAAGGGAACGAGCGCACCAAAGTCAGCTCAAAGGAGTTCTCTAGCGTGGAAGTTCTTTAGAAAATGTGCTGATGACAGGACACGAGTGGTTTGCACCCTGTGCAATCAGAGCTTGAAGCGAGGCATAAACCTTCTCAACCTGAGCACAACCTGCATGATCAGGCATCTAAGTGCAAAGCACGAGCTGCAGTGGAGTACACACCTTCAAAACCAAGAAACGTCTCTGGCTCATCCTGCTTCCTCTTCTGCTGCAGTCTCGGCCGCTCCAGCCACATCTGTAGTGATACCGGCACCTGCCACCCCGCAAACAGACGATCTGTCAGCAACACCACCACCTGGGTCACCAACAACCATCTCCACAATGTCCCGTGGAAGCGTTCAGCTTTCCATCTCCCAAACACTTGAGAGGAAGAGGAAGTACCCCCCTACCCACCCGCGATCCCTGGCCCTGAATGCCAGCATTTCAAAATTATTGGCCTTTGAAATGCTGTCATTCCGTCTGGTGGAGACGCACAGTTTTAAAAACCTTATGTCGGTGGCTGTCCCACAGTACGTCGTGCCCAGCCGCCACTACTTTTCCAGGCAAGCCATCCCTTCCCTGCACAACCAAGTGGGGGAAAATATCAGGTGTGCACTGCGCAACGCCATCTGTGCCAAGGTCCACCTAACTACGGATACGTGGACCAGTAAGCACGGTCAGGGGCATTATATCTCCCTAACGGCACACTGGGTAAATGCAGTGGCGGATGGGCCTGAGGCGGATAGCAATTTGGCGCATGTCCTTCCACCACCGAGGATTGCAGGGCGCTTCAGTTTGCCTCCTGTTCCTAACTCCTCCTACTCCGCTTCCTCATCCTCTACCGCCTCCTCATCCGGACAGCGTAACACCTTCACCACCAACTTCAGCACGGCCAGGGGTAAACGACAGCAGGCAGTTTTACAACTTGCCTGTTTGGGGGACAAACCACACACCGCGCAGGAGTTGTGGAGGAGCATGGAACAGCAGACAAATGAGTGGTTGCTGCCAGCGAGCCTCAAGCCCGGCCTGGTGGTGTGCGATAACGGGCGAAATCTCATAGCAGCTCTGGGCCTAGCCGGTTTGACGCACATCCCTTGCCTGGCGCATGTGCTGAATTTGGTGGTGCAGAGGTTCCTTAAAAACTACCCCGATATGTCAGAGCTGCTGCAGAAAGTGCGGGCCGTTTGTGCGCACTTTCGGCGTTCTCACCCTGCTGCTGCTCGCCTGGCAGCGCTGCAGCGTAACTTCGGCCTTCCCGCTCACCGCCTCATATGTGACGTGCCCACAAGGTGGAACTCCACCTTGCACATGCTGGAAAGACTGTGCGAGCAGCAGCAGGCCATAGTGGAGTTTCAGCTGCAGCACGCACGCGTGAGTCGCTCTGCGGAACAGCACCACTTCACCACCAATAACTGGGCCTCCATGCGAGACCTGTGTGCCTTGTTGCGCTGTTTTGAGTACTCCACCAACATGGCCAGTGGCAATGACGCCGTTCTCAGCTTAACTATCCCACTTCTATGCCTCCTTGAAAAAACAATTCGGGCGATGATGGAAGAGGATGTGGCACAGGATGAGGAGGAGGAGGAGGATGAAGAGGTAACATTTCCAAGGCTTTCAGGGCAGTCATTCGCAAGGGGCTCCGAGGGTGGGTTCCTGCACACGCAAACGCCAGGGACGCAATTGTCCAGCAGGGGCACAGTTCTGGAGGATGAGGAGGATGAGGAGGAGGAGGAGCTGGAGGAGGAGATGGAACCATGTTCACAGCAGGGTGGCACCCAGGCCAGCTCATGGCCATCACTGGTGCGTGGCTGGGGGGATACAGAGGACACGGACGATACACCTCCCACAGAGGACAGCCTTTCGTCGCCTCTGGGCAGCCTGGCACACATGAGCGATTACATGCTGCAGTGTCTCCACAACGACCGCCGAGTTGCCCACATTCTAACTTGTGCTGATTACTGGGTGGCCACGCTGCTGGATCCCCGTTACAAGGACAACGTACCGTCCTTAATTCACTCACTGGAGCGCGATCGCAAGATGCGCGAGTACAAGCGCACGCTGGTAGACGCCATGCTGCTGGCATTCCCATCTGACAGCGGGGCCACAGTGGAAGCACAAGGCAGAGGAGGAGGAGGAGGAGGTCGCCAACGCAACCAGGGCACCGCCAGCACCTCAGAAGGCAGGGTTAGCATGGCCGAAATGTGGAAAAGCTTTGTCAGCACGCCACAACAAACAGCAGCACCAGCAGCTCAGATGGAACGTCTTAGCAGGAGGCAGCATTTTACCAACATGGTGGAGCAGTATGTGTGCACACGCCTACATGTAGTGAATGACGGGTCTGCCCCCTTCAACTTCTGGGTCTCCAAATTGGGCACATGGCCTGAGCTTGCCCTTTACGCCTTGGAGGTGCTGGCGTGCCCTGCAGCCAGTGTATTATCTGAACGGGTATTTAGCACGGCTGGGGGCGTTATAACAGACAAGCGCAGCCGCCTGTCCAGAGACAATGTGGACAAGCTCACGTTCATTAAAATGAACCAGGCATGGATCCCACGGGACTTTTCCGTACCTTATGCAGAATAGCAATGGATACCGACCTTACCCACCCATTGTTCCATTTTTGCTCTTTCTCACTCTTTTGGGGTGTACCCTCATTTAAAATTTTTGAAAAGAAGCAGTGTTGGCTACCTCGTCCTCCTCCTCAGGGCCAGATTAATGTAGGGGCTATTGGAGCTGCAGCTCCAGGCCCCTACCTTTTATATAGGCCCCGGGTTGGCCATATTCACTGTTACCGCTCTTCTGTCACTTGTAAACACAGAAGTCTGGCTTCTATGCTCGCTTCCCCAGGCAGCACCCTCAGAACCTCCCCACACAGCGTGAAGGCCGGACAAGGAGGGACAGTTGGCGATGCATGGATGTGTTTATGGGCTTCAGAGACAGCATCCCATGTTGAATTAGGCATGCATGGCTGCACCCTTCCTCCTCTGGGTGCATGGCAAGGCACGGCCCTTAAGGCCCTTCAAAATCCTCAGCACCAAGCCCATGATGCTGTTAATCCGGCCCTGGTCCTCCTCCACCGCCGCTTCCACCTACACCGCCCATAGGTGTGCGCAGCCTATTGCATTAAGGTGTGCACCCCAAAGTTGAAATACACATGCATGTGTTTGCCAGCAGGGAGAGTAATGTATCGGGGCCATGTACCTGTAGGCAAGGAGAAATAGAGCAGAGCAGGTCCCAGGGAGATCTTTCCCATCTCCTCACTGGCAATGCTATGTGCCCTAGGTGATTAGGGTGTGCCCAGGCACACCCAGCACACCCTGTGCGCACGCCTATGTCACCGCCACATCCACCACCACCTCAACCTCCCTCCTACTCCATATGGGCCTCGTCCTTCAGAGATGAAGAAGAACATTGTTTTATTTTTCTGTTTTTTTTTGTTGTTTTAAGTTATTTCCCTATCCACATTTGTTTGCAGAGCACTTGCCATGCTCTTAATTACGTTTTGCTGCCATTTGCAGCACTCTAGCCCTTTCCTTTGGTGTTTTAGAGCCATTTTAGTGCCTTAAAGTTCGGGTCCCCATTGACTTCAATGGGGTTCGGTGTCCGGGAAAAGTTCGGTAAAAGTCCGGGACACGGACCCGGACTTTTTTTTAAAGTTCGGCCGAACCCGTCGAACACGGACATCTAGGTGTCCGCTCAACCCTACGTGTGATATACATACACTTTTTTTGGATCATATTTTCTATTCCGCTATTTAATCAAAAACCTTTGGGGATCAGTTAAATTGGGGGATAGTCTGTGTTGGTACGTGTGAGAGAGATCCACCTTTCCAAGTTGTTGGGGTTCATCTCATACTTCTGAAGGTTTGAGGGTGCTGCCTGTTCCATACTCCCCCTACTCCTCATCTAGCCTTTTAGGGGTACAAACAATAGTAATTGGGGCCCAGTGTGGTTGTGTACGTGTGATATACATACACTTTTTTTGGATCATATTTTCTATTCCGCTATTTAATCAAAAACCTTTGGGGATCAGTTAAATTGGGGGATAGTCTGTGTTGGTACGTGTGAGAGAGATCCACCTTTCCAAGTTGTTGGGGTTCATCTCATACTTCTGAAGGTTTGAGGGTGCTGCCTGTTCCATACTCCCCCTACTCCTCATCTAGCCTTTTAGGGGTACAAACAATAGTAATTGGGGCCCAGTGTGGTTGTGTACGTGTGATATACATACACTTTTTTTGGATCATATTTTCTATTCCGCTATTTAATCAAAAACCTTTGGGGATCAGTTAAATTGGGGGATAGTCTGTGTTGGTACGTGTGAGAGAGATCCACCTTTCCAAGTTGTTGGGGTTCATCTCATACTTCTGAAGGTTTGAGGGTGCTGCCTGTTCCATACCCCCCCTACTCCTCATCTAGCCTTTTAGGGGTACAAACAATAGTAATTGGGGCCTAGTGTGGTTGTGTACGTGTGATATACATACACTTTTTTTGGATCATATTTTCTATTCCGCTATTTAATCAAAAACCTTTGGGGATCAGTTAAATTGGGGGATAGTCTGTGTTGGTACGTGTGAGAGAGATCCACCTTTCCAAGTTGTTGGGGTTCATCTCATACTTCTGAAGGTTTGAGGGTGCTGCCTGTTCCATACTCCCCCTACTCCTCATCTAGCCTTTTAGGGGTACAAACAATAGTAATTGGGGCCTAGTGTGGTTGTGTACGTGTGATATACATACACTTTTTTTGGATCATATTTTCTATTCCGCTATTTAATCAAAAACCTTTGGGGATCAGTTAAATTGGGGGATAGTCTGTGTTGGTACGTGTGAGAGAGATCCACCTTTCCAAGTTGTTGGGGTTCATCTCATACTTCTGAAGGTTTGAGGGTGCTGCCTGTTCCATACCCCCCCTACTCCTCATCTAGCCTTTTAGGGGTACAAACAATAGTAATTGGGGCCTAGTGTGGTTGTGTACGTGTGATATACATACACTTTTTTTGGATCATATTTTCTATTCCGCTATTTAATCAAAAACCTTTGGGGATCAGTTAAATTGGGGGATAGTCTGTGTTGGTACGTGTGAGAGAGATCCACCTTTCCAAGTTGTTGGGGTTCATCTCATACTTCTGAAGATTTGAGGGTGCTGCCTGTTCCATACTCCTCCTCCTACTGCTCAACCATCCTTTTAGGGGTACAAACAATAGTAGTTGGGGCCTAGTGTGGTGGTGTACGTGCAAGATACATACACTTTCTTTTTGATCATATTTTCTATTCCGCTATTCAATTAAAACCTTTGGGGATCAATTCAATTGCGAGATAGTCTGTGTCGGTACGTGTGAGATCCACCTTTCCAAGTTGTTGGGGTTCATCTCATACTTCTGAAGATTTGAGGGTGCTGCCTGTTCCATACTCCTGCTCCTACTGCTCAACCATCCTTTTAGGGGTACAAACAATAGTAATTGGGGCCTAGTGTGGTTGTGTACATGCGAGATACATACACTTTTTTTGATCATATTTCCTATTCCGCTATTCAATAAAAACCTTTGAGGATCAATTGAATTGCGGGATAGTCTGTGTCGGTACGTGTGAGATCCACCTTTCCAAGTTTTTGGGGTTCATCTCATACTTCTGAAGATTTGAGGGTGCTGCCTGTTCCATACTCCTCCTCCTACTCCTCATCCATCCTTTTAGGGGTACAAACAATAGTAATTGGGGCCTAGTGTGGTTGTGTACGTGCGAGATACATACACTTTTTTTGATCATATTTCCTATTCCGCTATTCAATAAAAACCTTTGAGGATCAATTGAATTGCGGGATAGTCTGTGTCGGTACGTGTGAGATCCACCTTTCCAAGTTTTTGGGGTTCATCTCATACTTCTGAAGATTTGAGGGTGCTGTCTGTTCCATACTCCTCCTACTCCTCATCCATCCTTTTAGGGGTAGAAACAATAGTAATTGGGGCCTAGTGTGGTTTTGTACGTGCGAGATACATACACTTTTTTGGATCATATTTCCTATTCCGCTATTCAATAAAAACCTTTCTAGGGCAAGATCTTAAATTACAGAAATATGAGGAGACCGTCAAATAAGGGCCGTGGCCTGGGTCGTGGTGCTGCTGGTAGAGCTCCTGTTGCAAGGAGAGGACGTGGTCGATCTGTGCCAGCTACACGCACAAGTGAAACACCTTCCTCAAGTGTGAGTAGGCGACAGAACCTGCATCAGTATTTGGTAGGGCATCAAACGCCCCTAGAAGTGATGAGGCCAGAACAAGTTGAGGCGATAGTAGATTGGTTTGCTGCTGACAGTGCCTCCAGTTCCTTCACATTGTCTCCCACCCAGTCTACTGCAGAAAGGTCAGAGTTGGCACCTGCAGCCAATGTCCAACCGTCTTTCACCTCACCCCCTTGCAAATCAGGCCAGCAGTCTGAGCCCCAAGCCATACAGCAGTCTCTTATTCTTTTTGAGGACTCTGTCAGCAGGGTTTCCCAGGGCCATCCACCTAGCCCTGCCCCAGAAGTGGAAGAGATTGAGTGCAGCGATGCCCAACCACTTATTTCTCAAGATGAGTACATGCAAGGATCATCGCAGCACGTCTCCGATGATGACGAAACGCAGGTGCCAACTGCTGCGGCGTTCAGCATTGTGGAGACCGACAAGGAGGGCAGGGGTGAAGACTGGGTGGAAGATGATGTGGAGGACGATGAGGTCCTCGACCCCACATGGAATGAACGTCATGCAGGTGACCTGAGTAGTTTGGAGGAAGAGGCGGTGGTCGCACAGAGCCACCAGCACAGCAGAAGAGGGAGCAGGGTGCAGAAGCGGAGCGGCCGTGCCCTAGACACTACGCCCGCTACTGCCCAACGCAGCAAGGGAACGAGCGCACCAAAGTCAGCTCAAAGGAGTTCTCTAGCGTGGAAGTTCTTTAGAAAATGTGCTGATGACAGGACACGAGTGGTTTGCACCCTGTGCAATCAGAGCTTGAAGCGAGGCATAAACCTTCTCAACCTGAGCACAACCTGCATGATCAGGCATCTAAGTGCAAAGCACGAGCTGCAGTGGAGTACACACCTTCAAAACCAAGAAACGTCTCTGGCTCATCCTGCTTCCTCTTCTGCTGCAGTCTCGGCCGCTCCAGCCACATCTGTAGTGATACCGGCACCTGCCACCCCGCAAACAGACGATCTGTCAGCAACACCACCACCTGGGTCACCAACAACCATCTCCACAATGTCCCGTGGAAGCGTTCAGCTTTCCATCTCCCAAACACTTGAGAGGAAGAGGAAGTACCCCCCTACCCACCCGCGATCCCTGGCCCTGAATGCCAGCATTTCAAAATTATTGGCCTTTGAAATGCTGTCATTCCGTCTGGTGGAGACGCACAGTTTTAAAAACCTTATGTCGGTGGCTGTCCCACAGTACGTCGTGCCCAGCCGCCACTACTTTTCCAGGCAAGCCATCCCTTCCCTGCACAACCAAGTGGGGGAAAATATCAGGTGTGCACTGCGCAACGCCATCTGTGCCAAGGTCCACCTAACTACGGATACGTGGACCAGTAAGCACGGTCAGGGGCGTTATATCTCCCTAACGGCACACTGGGTAAATGCAGTGGCGGATGGGCCTGAGGCGGATAGCAATTTGGCGCATGTCCTTCCACCACCGAGGATTGCAGGGCGCTTCAGTTTGCCTCCTGTTCCTAACTCCTCCTACTCCGCTTCCTCATCCTCTACCGCCTCCTCATCCGGACAGCGTAACACCTTCACCACCAACTTCAGCACGGCCAGGGGTAAACGACAGCAGGCAGTTTTACAACTTGCCTGTTTGGGGGACAAACCACACACCGCGCAGGAGTTGTGGAGGAGCATGGAACAGCAGACAAATGAGTGGTTGCTGCCAGCGAGCCTCAAGCCCGGCCTGGTGGTGTGCGATAACGGGCGAAATCTCATAGCAGCTCTGGGCCTAGCCGGTTTGACGCACATCCCTTGCCTGGCGCATGTGCTGAATTTGGTGGTGCAGAGGTTCCTTAAAAACTACCCCGATATGTCAGAGCTGCTGCAGAAAGTGCGGGCCGTTTGTGCGCACTTTCGGCGTTCTCACCCTGCTGCTGCTCGCCTGGCAGCGCTGCAGCGTAACTTCGGCCTTCCCGCTCACCGCCTCATATGTGACGTGCCCACAAGGTGGAACTCCACCTTGCACATGCTGGAAAGACTGTGCGAGCAGCAGCAGGCCATAGTGGAGTTTCAGCTGCAGCACGCACGCGTGAGTCGCTCTGCGGAACAGCACCACTTCACCACCAATAACTGGGCCTCCATGCGAGACCTGTGTGCCTTGTTGCGCTGTTTTGAGTACTCCACCAACATGGCCAGTGGCAATGACACCGTTCTCAGCTTAACTATCCCACTTCTATGCCTCCTTGAAAAAACAATTCGGGCGATGATGGAAGAGGATGTGGCACAGGATGAGGAGGAGGAGGAGGATGAAGAGGTAACATTTCCAAGGCTTTCAGGGCAGTCATTCGCAAGGGGCTCCGAGGGTGGGTTCCTGCACACGCAAACGCCAGGGACGCAATTGTCCAGCAGGGGCACAGTTCTGGAGGATGAGGAGGATGAGGAGGAGGAGGAGCTGGAGGAGGAGATGGAACCATGTTCACAGCAGGGTGGCACCCAGGCCAGCTCATGGCCATCACTGGTGCGTGGCTGGGGGGATACAGAGGACACGGACCATACACCTCCCACAGAGGACAGCCTTTCGTTGCCTCTGGGCAGCCTGGCACACATGAGCGATTACATGCTGCAGTGTCTCCACAACGACCGCCGAGTTGCCCACATTCTAACTTGTGCTGATTACTGGGTGGCCACGCTGCTGGATCCCCGTTACAAGGACAACGTACCGTCCTTAATTCACTCACTGGAGCGCGATCGCAAGATGCGCGAGTACAAGCGCACGCTGGTAGACGCCATGCTGCTGGCATTCCCATCTGACAGCGGGGCCACAGTGGAAGCACAAGGCAGAGGAGGAGGAGGAGGAGGTCGCCAACGCAACCAGGGCACCGCCAGCACCTCAGAAGGCAGGGTTAGCATGGCCGAAATGTGGAAAAGCTTTGTCAGCACGCCACAACAAACAGCAGCACCAGCAGCTCAGATGGAACGTCTTAGCAGGAGGCAGCATTTTACCAACATGGTGGAGCAGTATGTGTGCACACGCCTACATGTAGTGAATGACGGGTCTGCCCCCTTCAACTTCTGGGTCTCCAAATTGGGCACATGGCCTGAGCTTGCCCTTTACGCCTTGGAGGTGCTGGCGTGCCCTGCAGCCAGTGTATTATCTGAACGGGTATTTAGCACGGCTGGGGGCGTTATAACAGACAAGCGCAGCCGCCTGTCCAGAGACAATGTGGACAAGCTCACGTTCATTAAAATGAACCAGGCATGGATCCCACGGGACTTTTCCGTACCTTATGCAGAATAGCAATGGATACCGACCTTACCCACCCATTGTTCCATTTTTGCTCTTTCTCACTCTTTTGGGGTGTACCCTCATTTAAAATTTTTGAAAAGAAGCAGTGTTGGCTACCTCGTCCTCCTCCTCAGGGCCAGATTAATGTAGGGGCTATTGGAGCTGCAGCTCCAGGCCCCTACCTTTTATATAGGCCCCGGGTTGGCCATATTCACTGTTACCGCTCTTCTGTCACTTGTAAACACAGAAGTCTGGCTTCTATGCTCGCTTCCCCAGGCAGCACCCTCAGAACCTCCCCACACAGCGTGAAGGCCGGACAAGGAGGGACAGTTGGCGATGCATGGATGTGTTTATGGGCTTCAGAGACAGCATCCCATGTTGAATTAGGCATGCATGGCTGCACCCTTCCTCCTCTGGGTGCATGGCAAGGCACGGCCCTTAAGGCCCTTCAAAATCCTCAGCACCAAGCCCATGATGCTGTTAATCCGGCCCTGGTCCTCCTCCACCGCCGCTTCCACCTACACCGCCCATAGGTGTGCGCAGCCTATTGCATTAAGGTGTGCACCCCAAAGTTGAAATACACATGCATGTGTTTGCCAGCAGGGAGAGTAATGTATCGGGGCCATGTACCTGTAGGCAAGGAGAAATAGAGCAGAGCAGGTCCCAGGGAGATCTTTCCCATCTCCTCACTGGCAATGCTATGTGCCCTAGGTGATTAGGGTGTGCCCAGGCACACCCAGCACACCCTGTGCGCACGCCTATGTCACCGCCACATCCACCACCACCTCAACCTCCCTCCTACTCCATATGGGCCTCGTCCTTCAGAGATGAAGAAGAACATTGTTTTATTTTTCTGTTTTTTTTTGTTGTTTTAAGTTATTTCCCTATCCACATTTGTTTGCAGAGCACTTGCCATGCTCTTAATTACGTTTTGCTGCCATTTGCAGCACTCTAGCCCTTTCCTTTGGTGTTTTAGAGCCATTTTAGTGCCTTAAAGTTCGGGTCCCCATTGACTTCAATGGGGTTCGGTGTCCGGGAAAAGTTCGGTAAAAGTCCGGGACACGGACCCGGACTTTTTTTTAAAGTTCGGCCGAACCCGTCGAACACGGACATCTAGGTGTCCGCTCAACCCTAGTTAAGGTCCCATTCAATATTTAATCCCAGAGGGGTATAAGATTTCAACCTATAAATCCAACTGGTCTCCAGTTTGGATACCCCCCCCCCCCCGGTCATATTGCTCCCCCTCCAATTTTTAGAAAATTTGTCGATTCCCAAGAATATCGTCCCCTTAGGGTTTCTTTGATGGCACTGATCATAGGGCCGTGAGACACTATGTTTTGGGAATCCCTTGACTATGTTGGCCACATGCTCCTTGACCCTGATATGGAGCTCTCGAATAGTGCGGCCAACATAGTCAAGGCCACAGGGACACCTAAGTAGTTAAACCACATATCTAGTGGTGCAAGATATGAAGGGCTTGATATTAAATTCTTGCCCCGTAGAGCCTGAGGTAAAGGAACTGACCCTCCTGCTTTTCTCGTGGTTTAATTTACAAATGGCACATTTCCTACACGGGAAAAATCCTCCCATCTCCTGAAAAAACTATGTTATTTTAGGGGGATCTCTCACATTGGGAGCCACTTAGTTTTAAGGGTGGTACCCCCCTGAAGACCACCTGAAGTTGCTCTGGGATCAGGGGGCCCAATACTCCCTCATTTTTTAAGATATGCCAATGACAGCGAAGGATCTTTTTTACTGAATAATTTTGCGTGGAGCAGGATGAAAGAAAAGCGAAGCCAAAAGGACTCATCCTTCACCTTGATTTTTGGCTGTAGCAAATCCTCTCTGTTGCGTGAGTCAGCTCGCTCAATAGCCTCATCCAGAGCCTGTTCACTATATCCTTTTTCAATAAACTTCCCTTTAAGGATAGAGGCTTCTTTGAGAAAATCAATCCTTAGTGAACAGTTGCTCTTCAAACGCAAAAATTGGCTGACAGGAACGGATTTAAGCCACGCAGCATGATGACAGCTGGTGGTATTAATAAATCCGTTCCTGTCAGTAGCCTTAAAAAAAGTAGATGTCATAATTTGACCCTCCTGCACCATTATTTTTAGGTCCAAGAAATGAATCTCGGAACTACTAAATTCATATTGTAAATTAATGCCTCTTTCATTGTGATTAAGAGTAATCATGAACTCTTTTAGGGAATCTGAACTGCCATACCATAGGAGGAGGATGTTGTCAATATACCTACGCCAGAGCACCAGCTCAGGCTTAGGCATACCCATAACGACATCCTCCTCCCACTTGGCCATAAAGAGGTTGGCCATACTGGGTGCAAATTTTGCGCCCATGGCCACACCCCTGTTCTGCAAGTAAAAGTTGCCCTTAAACCAAAAATAATTGTGAGCCATCGCAAAACTCAGCAATGTTATTATATAATCCTTCTAGAAGCCTAAGAGAGTGTCTCGACTTAAATAGTGGGAAACTGCTTCCAAACCATGATCATGGGAAATGATAGTGTACAGGGACGAAACATCTACTGTCACAAAAATATAACTTTCCTTCCATTGGATCTTGCTGAGTTCATTGATGAAGTGCATAGAATCCCTGAGATACGAAGGCATTTTGGTGACCAACGGTTGTAGAAAATGGTCTATATACTTGCCCACCCGGGAGGTCACAGAGTCAATACCACTGATGATAGGTCTCCCGGGTGGGCAAACAGGGTCCTTATGCACTTTAGGCAAAAAATATATCACCGGGTTTATATACTGTACATCAGCTTTTTTTCCTCCATTTTTATACTCTTATTTTATCACCGCCACTAGGCAGCGCCATCCCCCCAAATTCTTTTTTTCCAATTTGTTGTTTATCAGTGTTCTCCCCTCTCTGTAGGCTCATGTTCCTACCTTCCTCAACCTCAGAACCAACATCAGAATTAAGTAATGCCTGTGTATCATCAAGGAGCAAGTGGCTGATGCTGTATTCAAATAACTCAGCTGACTCCTCCATGCATGATGTTGGAGCTGTGGACAAGGAGGCAATAAGCCGCTCTGGCAGCTGTGGTGGACTGCGCACTAGTCTCTGCTTGGGTGATAGAGGATAAGGTAGATGAGGATGGTTTAGTAAGCCAGTCCACCACATCCTCTGCATGCAGTGGCTGGATAGCATGGACAACATTACTAAACAGATAAAATTGTGCCCTGCCTGAGGACGGACCACCTCCCTCCACCTTTGCCTGGGGACACATATGTTGCTGGCCCCCTTACAGTGGCATGGGAACGTCTGCCTCTCCTTGTTGGCCTCCCAGACATGATGGGGGGCTTAATACTGAAATGTAATAGAGACGGGGAAATGTGTAATCGGATGCACTTTAGTAAATGGAAAGTCGTATTTGGTGCACTTTAACTTAAGGACTGCCATTGGCAGAAATGTCAAAACTATAAAAAAAAGGAGAACAACAATGCCGCAGTCATAAAAACTGCAGTTCACAATTTGAAAAAAGGGGACAAGCATGGGACCAAAAACAAACAACAGATACAGTGGGGATCGAAAGTTTGGGCACCCCAGGTTAAAATTTGTATTAATGTGCATAAAGAAGCCAAGGAAAGATGGAAAAATCTCCAAAAGGCATCAAATTACAGATTAGACATTCTTATAATATGTCAACAAAAGTTAGATTTTATTTCCATCATTTACACTTCCAAAATAACAGAAAACAAAAAAATGGCATCTTCAAAAGTTTGGGCACCCTGCAGAGTTAATATATTGTACTGCCCCTTTGGCAAGTATCACAGCTTGTAAACGCTTTTTGTAGCCAGCCAAGAGTCTTTAAATTCTTGATTGAGGTATGTTTGCCCATTCTTCTTTGCAAAAGTCTTCCAGTTCTTTGAGATTTCTGGGCTGTCTGTCACGCACTGCTCTTTTAAGGTCTATCCATAGATTTTCAATTATGTTGAGGTCAGGAGATTGTGAAGGCCATGGCAAAAGCCTCTTGATGTAATCCCCCGTGGATTTGGAGGTGTGTTTAGGATCATTATCCATTTGTAGAAGCCATCCTCTCTTTAACTTCAGCTTTTTCACAGATGGCATCAAGTTACCATCCAAAATTAGCTGAAATTTTATTGAATCCATTTTCCCTTCTACTCGTGAGATGTTCCCTGTGCCGCTGGCTGCAATACAACCCAAAAGCATGATTGATCCACCCCCATGCTTAACAGTTGGACAGAGGTTCTTTTCATTAAATTCTGTGCCCCTTCTTCTCCAAACGTACCTTTGCTCATTCCAGCCAAAAAGTTCAATTTTAACCTCATCGGTCCACAGAACTTGTTTCCAAAATGCATCAGGCTTGTCTATATGTTCATTTACAAAGTTCAAATGCTGATTTTTGTGGTGAGGACGTAGAAGAGGTTTTCTTCTGATGACTCTTCCATGAAGACCATATTTGTACAAGTATCTCTTTATAGTGGAATAGTGTACCAGAACTCCAGTGTCTGCCAGATCTTTCTGGAGGGATCGTGCAGTCAAACGTGGGTTTTGAATTGTCTTTCTCACAATCCTGCGAGCTGTTCTGTCTGATATTTTTCTTGGTCTTCCAGTTCTTGCTTTAACTTCCACTGTTCCTGATGACTGCCATTACTCAATTACATTCTGAACAGAGGATATTGACATCTGAATACGCTTTGCTATCTTCTTATAGCCTTCTCCAGCTTTGTGAGCGTCAACTATTTTCAGTTTCAATTTTCTAGATAACTGCTTAGAAGATCCCATGGTGCTGATTGTTGGGGTAAGGTCAGATAAGTCTGGGCATTTAAAATCTTTGAGATTGACTTCACCTGGTCTTCCCAGACGATGATTGAGAACAATCCATGACACTGGCAGGTCTCAGCCTTGCAAAGGGGGCAGTGCATGCTATAAATTCAGCAGGGTGCCCAAACTTTTGCAAACGCCATTTTTTTGTTTTCTGTAATTTTGAAAGTGTCAATGATGGAAATAAATTCTAACTTTTGTTGACATATTATAAGAATGTCTAATCTGTAATTTTTCCTTGGCTTCTTTATGCACATTAATACAAATTTTTACCTGGGGTGCCCAAACTTTCAATCCCCACCGTAAATAACACGCAGCAACCCCCCAAAAAAAGGAGGGGATAAACAGCACTGTATACTGCATTAAATGTTATGTAATGCGGTGTAAAACACTGCATTACACAGACGCACTTCACTGACACACTGCAATATACTGCTATAAAATGGCATTGACGCACTAAAATATACTGCAGTAAAGCTGTAATGATGCCCTTTAATATACTGCAGTAAAACTGAACCACTAACGTACTACAGAATGCTGCAGTAAAACTGCACTCAGGCACTAGAATATACTGCAGTAAAACTGCACTGATGTACTTCAATCTACTGCAGTAAAACTGTACTGACGCACTACAATATACTGCAGTACAACTGTACTGACACACATTTTAATATACTGCAGTAAAACTGCACTGACTTATTACAATATACTGCAGTAAAACTTCATTGATGCACTACAATATACTGCAGTAAAACTGCCCTGACACAGTATACTGACACTACAGTAAAACTTCTAGGACACACTACACTAACAGTGCATTATCACTATATTCACATTGTGGGGTGTTCGGCGGGACAAACAAACGGTTGAATGCCCTGCCAATTCAGGTGTTCGTCGAACAGGTGAACAGCCAATGTTTGGGCCAAACTTTTGCTTGGCTCAAATTGTTCGCCGAACCCTACATGACAATTATCCAAAACACACATCTAAGGCCACTGTCGCATTTCTGAAGAAGAACAGGATAAAAGTGATTCAGTGGCCAAGTATGAATCCTGATCTTAACCCAAATGAACACCTATGGGGAAAAATTGTCAGTTATACAGTGTATGTTCGATTTCTCCACCACAATGTCACAGTCCCGGTAAAAATTGTTGACCGCTGCCATTACTAGTAAAAAAAATAAATAAATAAAAGTTCCAAAAAAGCATTGCATCATTTGTAGACGCTATAACTTTTGCGTAAACCAGTCAATATGCACTTACTGGGATTTTTTTTTTTTTTACCAAATATATGTAGCAGATTACATATTGACCTAAATTTGATGAACACAAATGTATTTTTTAGTCAGTGTCCTAATTATCAGTGCAGTCCCAACAGTGATCTCCGGTGCTGCCAATCAGTGCTCACCAATTCTGCCAATCAGTGCCGCCAATCAGTGCTACCAATCAGTGTCCATTAGTGCTACCAAACAGTGCCCATCAGTGCCTCCTTATCAGTGTCACCTATCAATGCTGCCCATCAGTGCTGCCTACCAGTGCCTATCAGTGCCCATCAGTGTCACCTATCAGTGCCCATTAGTGCCACCTATCAGTACCCATCAGTGCTGCCTATCAGTGCCACCTGTTAGTGCCCTTCATGTTTTTTTTTTTTGTTTGTTTAGCAAAAAATGAATACCACAAGAAGAAATCTCTATTTGTGTGAAAAAAATTATAAAAATGTCATATGGGTACTGCATGACCACACAATTGTCTTTTAAAATGCGACAGCGCTGAAAAGCTGAAAATTGGCCTGGGCAGGAAGGGGGAAAAAGTGCGCAGTAGGCAAGTGGTAATTTACAACATTTGTTCACACCTTAATTAAGCGGTCTGCGGAGACAATAGGAAGATAGAACATTGTTTTGTCCGTTGAAACCAGACATCCATATTCAGCTACCAGCTGCGTTCTGGTTTGTGGAGAGTTTATTTCCAGTGCCCAACTTATCTTACATCTGGTAAGAGGCTCACAAGTGTGTTTACACGCAGGGTGAATGTGCATGGGATGTACTTGCACATATTGGCTATTGTGGAATACTCACAATAATGACATTCATATATCTGGTAAGAAGATCAGCCTGCTGGTGGTGGGGATCTTTTCACGCGGATGTCACACTGTTTGAGTTGCATTTTCAGCACCTTTATATGATCACAGAAGTTTCACAAGGAACATCATTTATTTTTCACGTTGCTGTTGTACAATATGATGGACATTTATTTTGGACTTTTTCAGCACATATGATTTGTTTGTTCATTTTGTTTGCACTTTGTCCAATTGTGTTTATCAAGTTTGATTGATTTAAGACACATTATTACGTTTAGAGCACCAATCATTGTTTCCATTTGTTCACACCTGCCTAAAACTTTTGCACAGTACTGTATTTTTCACTGTTCTGCAATGCCAACTTTTCAACATTTTAATTTTGTTTGCTACTCTTGGGGGGGGGGGGGGGGTTTTCTTCAAAAATTTTTATTTAGTAAATAAAGACATTTAGAAAAGGTAAAGGTAAAGATAAAGATACAAACATTGTGAACATTCTTACAGATTTTGAGTATTTCTGACAGTATTTAGCCTACAATATGCTTGTTTGTATTGTAACTTTTTGTTAACTAACGAACAAATCTGAACAGAATAAAACAGATCCTGATATATGATTCCATCATCATACATCTTCCTGTTAACACTCAGGGTTAAACAAATTAACTTTAATTAAGTTTTCCCTTTCCCTCTCCCCCCCTCTTGTGACATGTATTAGGGCATAACATAGTTTAACACGTATACAAGTTACACAGTTGTCTAAGTTTGGGTAATGTTGTCTTCTTCCAGTTGAATTACAGATCTCTGCGTCCACATTGTGGACTTCTCATGCTGACATTACTGGGCGGTATATGGGACTAGGGAGAGTAATAGGTTGCTTATGTGAGCAATAGATGTGATTGCTCAGGCCTTGCACTGTTTCAATTGAAAAGACTATGAGGAAGTTGCTGGCGTGAGAGAAGGAAGAACAAATAGAGGGGATGAGAGAAAGAGGAAAAAAAAAAAAAAAGAAGAAAGGAAAGAGAGAAAAGGAAAGAAAAAAAAAGAGGGGGAAATGTAAAGGGGTAGGGAGGGGGGAATAAGGTGGAGAGGTGGTATAAAAGTATCATGCTTAGCACATTAAACAGGAGTCTTGAAGCCCACATTAATAGTATTGGTCACAGAAAATGTTTAACTTTTGAAAGATAAGAGTATTTGTTTGTGTACGTGAATGTTATTAGGGGTGTCTCAGTGGTAGTACATCAAATAGGCTCAGGTATAAGTTAAGCCAATTGGCCTTTTATCAGGGAGATTATGCAAAAGTTAAGTGAGGTCCATTGTTTTACGATACTTGTCTGTATCCTGAAAACTGAGTCCAGCAACCCCATGTCCGATTATGTTTTTCTACAGTTTCCTTTGTGATATGTATTAGTTTTTCCATTTCTGCTACTTTGTCTATGCGGGTAAACCATTTACATAAGGAGGAAACCACTGAGGAGTTCCAAAGCACCGGTATGGATGATTTAGCTGCATTGATCATGTGCATTGCAAGTGATTTATGGTATCTTTTTGGGAGTTGTGCATCGTGGTGTAATAAGTATTACGTTGGAGAGAATTCCAAAGTTTCAGTTGTGACCTGTTGAGTGGTGGAGTGTACTTCCTTCCAAAAGGACTGAATTTGAGGACATTCCCACCAAATTTGTATTAGTGATCCTACCTCTCGTATGCATCTCCAGCATCTATCGGCCAGTGAGGGGTCAAGTTTGTGTAGTATTTCTGGAGGTCTGTACCATTTAGAGATAAGCTTACTGTATAGTTCAGGGGTGGCGAACAAGTTCGACAAAAGGAGCCAAAATTTTAAACTGTGAGAGTCAGAGAGCCACACCACGCAGTGACCTGCCAAAACAGACAAACACACATAAATGTCCCCCATCAGAGACCCCCACACACATAAATGTCCCCCATCAGAGACCCCCACACACATAAATGTCCCCCATCAGAGACCCCTGCACAATAATGTCCTTATCAGAGACCCCCACACACATAAATGTCCCCCATCAGAGACCCCCACACACATAAATGTCCCCCATCAGAGACCCCCACACACATAAATGTCCCCCATCAGAGACCCCCACACACATAAATGTCCCCCATCAGAGACCCCTGCACAATAATGTCCTTTTCAGAGACCCCCACACACATAAATGTCCCCCATCAGAGACCCCCACACACATAAATGTCCCCCATCAGAGACCCCCACACACATAAATGTCCCCCATCAGAGACCCCTGCACAATAATGTCCTTATCAGAGACCCCCACACACATAAATGTCCCCCATCAGAGACCCCCACACACATAAATGTCCCCCATCAGAGACCCCTGCACAATAATGTCCTTATCAGAGACCCCCACACACATAAATGTCCCCCATCAGAGACCCCCACACACATAAATGTCCCCCATCAGAGACCCCCACACACATAAATGTCCCCCATCAGAGACCCCTGCACAATAATGTCCTTATCAGAGACCCCCACACACATAAATGTCCCCCATCAGAGACCCCCACACACATAAATGTCCCCCATCAGAGACCCCCCCTCCTCACCTGCTGCTGTTGATATGCGCAGGGGAAGATGTCAGCGGGCGGCTGTCTCGGCTGAGCTGAGCTCTCGTCATTCACTCAGACACGTGACAGGCAGCTGAGGCGGGAGGGAGACACACGGGTCCCCACGCTCTCTGGCCCGTGCAGTGTTGGGAGATGGGAGACGTGATGTCGCAGCCTGGGGGCGGGACTACGCGCTTGGAGATCTCTCCTCAGAGGTCCCGCAGCATCCAAACTTGGCAAAGACTACTAGAGCCACAGTATACCAAATAATAATGATAACCAAAGAGCCGCATTCAGTTTGGCCGGGAGCCGCATGCGGCTCGAGAGCCGCGTGTTCGCCACCCCTGGTATAGTTAGTTTCCTGGATGGAAACATTTGCTGAACCTTTGTGTATAGTGTGGAAAATACATTCCCATCCTTCTGGCAGTATGTCCACTTTCAGATCTTCATTCCAAGCCTTACAAGCTTTCCAGGAAGTCACCGATACATGGTCTCCTAGGAGAGCACACTACTCTTGTGGTTTTGACATTCTGCTTGTTTTGTGATTAATTTAGCTTTACTAGATATCATTCTTATCAAGTAATTTTATTGCAGTGATTTTCAATTTTCAGCTACAATTCATCATCTAATAACATATATTTATTATATTACATAAATACTCTGTGAATTTATATAGGTCAGCAGAATGCAAATCATCTATATTTATTAAATATATATTAAAAATGTTTCCACATAAAATGCTACAAATGTGTTAAGATTTCTGGCCATTGTTAATTTTACAGTGGTCTAGTGTACATTAAGATTAATGAAACAATAAGTTAGCATGAACATTCTTGTAAAGAAAAAATGTTATTTCTACTACTGTGGCAAAATTGTTGCTAAATCAATAATACCATATTATTAAGTTTAGATTACACATGCTAGATTTTTAAAGCAATTCAAATTCTGGAAAATGATCTACAGTTTTTCAAAGTAGACTATTTGTCATGCTGAAAGTCACCTTTAAGACAATGTCGCAATAAAAAAATGTAATTTTCAAGTCTAATAAAGTAGTATATTGTTAATACAACATAAAATACATATGAATACATTAACACAAGCAAGAAACTTTGGGATAGTTGTTACACTGATCTTATGTGTCCTAGTACGTGTGCTCCTGTGTGTGCTTGAAAGTTATTTCAAAGGTTTAAACTTTATTTTTAAAAAAATCTTAAAAATGCTATACTTAACTGCTCTGTGCAATGGTTTTGCATGTATCAACCCTAATCTTCCCCGCCCTTAGAATCACTTGAACATTATAAGTATATTGCTTAATATTGCTAAAATCTAAAATCTTCTGTACCCTCTGTATTTAAGTAAATGTGATCTGTGGCAAAAAAGAGTTCACTATACACGGTTCCCTCTTAATTATGCAAACTTCAGCATTTATTCAACCTTTGCATTTGTCTTGTCTTTTGTTCACTTCCTTGGATATTTTTTTGAGACTCATTCTTCACTACATGTTAACTAATTTGAAAAAAAAGTGTATGCCACTGATATACACCTCCCAATAAACAGAATCCCATAGGTTGGAGACACCAGACAGAGAGAACAAATTGGCAGTTATGTTCCTACTGCTACAGCATGCTGTTCAGTTGGCTCCAGTACTAAGGAGGAAGGGGACAATGATGAGGTCTCTAACCATAGCTATGTGCCCAGTAGAGCAGAGGAGGAAAGAGAGTGAGAGGCACATCCCTAATGAAGCAAGATGTCATTGAGGTCAGCTCACAAAGCAATAGAGAGAGAAGCTGAGCTCTTCCACCTGATGGCAAAGCTTCAAAGGGGCAGGTAACTTTGTCCCTCAGCCCCCCCCCCCCTCAGAGCTCACCTGTGTGGACTTTTTTCAGCATGTGTGCAGCATACTGCATTATTGTTATCTGCAGTCTCTTCCTCCATCATATCAAGCACGGCAATACCATCAGCCATTTGGGTACCTCCATTATGAGGAGACATCTGATATTTCACAATGCAACTCTGCAGGAACAGCACCAGGATGATCTTAGGAAAAGGGCTGCACTCCTCCTTCTTTCAGATCCTCCTATTCAACATCTACCACCACTATACACAATTCCTTCTCCTCAGCCTACAGTTATAATAATGAGGATAAATCAAAGGGTGTCCAAAGGACTACCCTATGGCTCCTCCAGTGAGAAAGTGGGTCTGCATGGAACCCTTCAAAGTAGGGGCAAGCCTAAGCTGCAACCTTGCTCTAATTCTGCCAACTCCACCCCTTAACCACTTAAGCCCCGGAAGAATTTACCCCCTTCCTGACCAGGGCCTATTTTGCGATTTCTGTGACTTTAACGGACAATTGCGCGGTCGTGCGAAGCTGTACCTAAACAAATTTGACGTTCTTTTTTTCCCACAAACAGAGCTTTCTTTTGGTGGTATTTGATCATGCGCTATAAACAAAAAAAGAGCGTCAATTTTGCAAAAATAACAATATTTTTCACATTTGTTTATATGAAATTCCCCAAAAAAAATGTAAAAATCAAAATTTTTTAACATTTTAAGCCAATTTGTTTTATGCTACATATTTTGGTAAAAAAAATCGCAACAAGCTCATTTTGAATGGTTTGCGCAAAAGTTATTGCGTTTACTAACTAAGGGAAAGATTTTTGTAATTTTTGTTGTTGTTTTTTTAACGCGTAATGGCGGCGATCTGCGATTTTTTTTGCGGGACTGCGACATTGCGGCGGACAGATCGGACCCTTGACTGACATCTTTGACACTTTTGGGGTTACCAGTGACATTACTACAGTAATCAGTGCTATACATATGCACTGTTATTGTAAAAATTACACTGGCAGTGAAGGGGTTAACTTTTTTTGAGAGGGAGGGGTTGTGTGTGTCCCTAGGGGCGTGATTCTAACTGTGATTGGCTGTGGCTTGAGGTGTAGGAACAGTGATCAATGGTCCTACATAGTAGAACCGTATGATCACTGTTCTTACACAGGGGAGAATGACAGGAGGCTTGTTTACATCAGCCGCCTGCCTTTCTCCCGCTCTAACGGACGATCGCGAGTGCCCGGCGGACATTGGATCCGCCAGGCACACGTGCGGGGGGTCCGTGACCGAGCGGGAGCGGGAGCGCGACTCCGGCAGCGCACGATGGCTCCCCAGAGCCTCAGTTTGCCTGTGAGGGGCTGACTGCCGCAGTATATGTACTTGCGGCGGTTGGCAAGTGGTTAAGCTACAGTATAGCCTTGAACAGGCAGGTTCCACTACCCAAGCTGCTATTGCAAAAGAAAAATACATCCCCAGCCGCACAATGTCTGACCTTATGGCACCTTGGCAAAATTGATGGCTTTACAACTCCTGCCTTTTTAACTGGTGGAATCTGACCCCTTTTATTAGAATTTGTGACCTGTGCTGTACCATAGTAGAAGGTTCCTGGCCACAATTTCTTCACTCAGTATGGGGCAGAAGTATGGGCAGGGATGCTATTATTGTTAAGGTGGTTCTAATGGTAAAATGTTTTTACCTGAATGCATTCCCTACATTAAGGTAGAAAATGTTTTGCCACCTGCGGTGCCCTCCCCCCTAAACACTTACCTGGGTCCTTTATAAATCCGGTGCTGTCGGTCATCTCTTCTCTCTTCCCACCCTCACAAGTTTGGCTGAAAGCAGCAGGAGCTTTTGGCTCCTGCTGCTGTCAATCAAATCCTGTGAGCAGAGAGCAGGGGGGTTAAGCCTAGCCACACAGTGTGTGTCAATCAGTGCAGATAGCTTGACTTGGGATTGAGCCCACATGTCTGCTCCCATTGCAAGAAAAACACAGAAGAGGAGGAGCAAAGATCACCGGAGGGGGGCCCCAAAAGAGATTGCACAGAGCAGAGTATAGCATGGTTATTATTTTATTTAAAAAATTGCCTTTAAAACTGTTTTAACAGCCCACTGGGTGACTCTAGGCATGCCCCTGTAGTTGGTTCAGCTGCACTCTTGTCCTTACAGCTGATGGTGATGGTGTCAGAGATTTTATTTTCACTTCCTACTTCTCCTACTACTTTTCCACAATTCCTGCTTCTTATAAGTAGTCCTCTTATCTAGCACCCACCCCCCCCCCCCTAAACATTCAAGAGGCTATGCAACAGCTCAGACAAAAATATGCTACACATTCTGTAGCTGGTATGTCTAAGGTATAGGAGCTACACTGGGACAGAGTTGATTCTTTTAGCTCCCAACTCTGCAGGGTCAGGCTCAGAGGTTGTAAACTTCACTGCAACTGGTGTCACCAACCTGCTGTCTGCCCTGTGGAAAATTGACACATGTACCATTCCTAGCCCATGTTCTCAAACTGGTGGTGCAGCAGTTCCTAGATAGGTACTCTAGGTTACAAGATCTTCTGAGATAGGCCAGAAGAGTCTGTAGACATTTCAGGAGGTCCCACCTCCTGGCTGATAATACAAGAAATTTGGAAATAATTCCAGCTGCCAGAAAACCACCTGATCTGTAACATGCCCATGAAGTAGAACTGGACTTTGACCATGTTGCAATGGCTTCATATGCAACAAGGCCATAAGTAAGTATCTGTGCGAGTATGAAACAAGGACAGGATTGGAGAAGCCAAGGTTCTTTTTCTCACACCAGTAGTACATGAGGCATCTTCAAATGTGTGTATTAAAAACGCTGTACAAGTTTTGTTCCTGCTGAAGAACACACTGCATGGTATCATGAACAGGGCACTTGAAGTAGAAAAGCAGGAGGTAGAGGAGTACTTTCTTGCATCACAGGGCCCACTGCAGACACAGTAGATACTGGTTTTAATGGCAGAATTGAGACTGCAGATAACATGGGGCAGTCTTCCAGGGGTGGCTTTTATGCCTCTCAAACCCCAGGAGTAGTATGTAGTTGGGGGAAGGTAGTTCCCGAAAACTTAATTCTCAGCGAGCATGAGAACTTCCTGTAATTTGCTGCACATGGGTTTCCAAAAAGCTCATGTGAAAGGATAAAAGGATTAATAGCGTCAAGGAGAGGGGCCGTTACTGGTTGGCAACCCTTGATATGTATTACAAGGGGAAGTCAAAAGGCTCTGCCTACCATAACAAAGGGAGCTGGAGGTGATACATCTGGTGGATAAGCTGTTAAGGAACCTGTGTCCTTAATTCCCAGAGGCTGACAGGATAATGTTTTACAGACAAGGTGTTTATGAGCCTCCCGTTGCTGAAATGAGGAGCAGCAGTGCAACTGCCTGGGTGATACCATTAACACACCAGACTCTCTGCTGCCAGCATCTATTGACAGTAGCTGCTTCACATAGTGACCTATAATCAGGGTGCTCAAGCAAATGTAGGGATCCTCTGAACAGATGACTCCCTCAATTAGTGGGTCATGAGAATCTACCATTGGCCAGAACTCAGTGGCGGAGCTAGACTTTTAAAACAGGGGTGGCAAAGGGGTGGCAAGGTATTATTTTGGGGGGTCAATAATAATAAGTTGTATTTGGGTACAGCGTCGCACAACCTCACAATTGTCAGTTAAAGCAATGCAGTGCCGTATCGCAGAAAATGGTCCGGTCATTAAGGGGGAGCTGAAGTAGTTAAAGGGTCAGTTTTTTCAGATAATTTTGCACATTTAAGACTTTTTTCTGAGCGGTCAGGGGATGGTAAAAACAGGCAACTCAAAATCTAGATCACAGCTGGAACCCCTCTACATGTGCCACAGCTGCGATGGTTTATGTTAAGCCTATGTGAAATTTGGCTATCCAGGTCAATGGGGCCATGCCACAACCATAAGCCATTGGCTTGCTGTTGTGGCTTATTAGCCCCATAAAAAAATCTTCCACTCTGCTAAAAAAAAAAAGCAGGATTTAGGAGAATTATTATAAATAATTTTGCCACATTTAATAAATCATTGTAATTCCACCCATATTCCTGTCCTTTTAAACAGGGTGACTGACAGTAAGCTGACATGTCCGCTGACACCCGCTGCTATCTGATCCTGTCCATCAAATCCGGATGGATGGAAACCCTATTTTCCATCCATCTGGCAGATGGGATCAGATGAGAACAGACATCCGATCTCTCCATAAAGGACAGCGGGGATCTGACAGCTCCATCTCTGCACACAGAGCGGAGACGGAGCTGTCATCCGCCTGCTGAGCGGGGATCAGCGGATCGATCCCGCACTGAGCAGAACGGACCTCGTCGGATGGTGCACCGTGTGAAAGGACCCATACAGAAGTGACTGATAGAAGAAGAGATACCACAATATCCTAATTCACATCTAAAGTACAAATGATACATGATTCATAAAACTGCAAATAAAAGCACACACTTAAAAATATTATGAAAAGTGAACCCCCAACGGGTTCTTCAGAGTGCTGAAATTAATAAAATTACTGAAAAATAAAAAGTTCAGTTTTAAATACTGGTGCAATTAACCAAACAATTCCAAAGTGCTATGTGCTCAGTGTAAAAAAAGGAGGGGATGTCCACATGCAGGATCGAAACACTGGGGGGAATCTGCCACCACGTTATGCACCCACTTACCAGACGACCCCTTGGGGTCTAGCTCAGGTAAATGGTCTTTGGAATGGTTCCCAGATAATCCACAACCATTCCTTTGTGTAGGTCCCACTAGGATGTGTATGAGGATCTGTTCCACTGTTCCCAAGGAATTGAATATGCGTCCACCGTATATCCTCCTAATGGGTGTGGTGGTCTCAGATGGGGCACAAGGAAGGAGGGAGACTTTCACTTGCTTGTGGGTGCATAACGTGGTGGCGGATTCCCCCCAGTGTTTCGATCCTGCATGTGGACATCCCCTCCTTTTTTTGCACTGAGCACATAGCACTTTGGAATTGTTTTGTTAATTGCACCATTGCACCAGTATTTAACCACTTAAGCCCCGGAGGATTTGGCTGCTAAAGGACCAGGGGTTTTTTTGCGATTTTTTACTGGGTGACTTTAACGGACAATTGCGCGGTCGTGCGATGCTGTACCTAAACGAATTTGACGTCCTTTTTTTCCCACAAACAGAGCTTTCTTTTGGTGGTATTTGATCACCTGTGCGATTTTTTGATCATGCGCTATAAACAAAAAAAGAGCGTAAATTTTGCAAAAATAACAATTTCCTGACAGACTCCATGGCAGCATACGTATCGGGTTTGGCCCCGCCTCCAAACCTACCCATAGGACCTCACTCCCATAAATCTTTGCTCCTGTTCAGCACACGTGTTCTTTTTTTGTCCTCCAAAGGATTACCTGATATCCTACCTGAAGATGGATTCCGGGTGATGGATGGCTCTACCAGTCGGGTATGGAGCTCTCCAATAAGCCCCAGCTGCTGCGGGGTATGGAGGAGGGGCGAAGATGTAGCAGACTTGGCCAAAAAGCCCAGCTGCTGCGGGTGGCCGGTACCCTTGAAGAGATAAGTCCGGTGTGCATCCATCCCTGGTGGTCTGCGGTTCGTGAGTACACTCCATGGCAGCTATTTTATATGCTTGTATTGTCCTGGATTTTGTATTTGTCTCTTACCTGGTCTTTCCTGCCTTCCCTGGTGGCTAGTGGTCCGGGGCCGGTCAGCGGTTCACTTCCTGACCGGCCGCCGGTGCGGTACGCTACTGCGCATGTGCGGCGCCTCGAGAACGAGGCTTGGCTCTCGCGCGTGCGCAGTAGGAGCTCGGCGCATGCGCAGTGAGTCGGCGTCGGTGGCGATCGCTGATGACGTCACCAGGCGCCATATTTAAACCCCAGAACTGTCAGCAGTGTTGTGTTTATACACACTGCTGATACTGGGTGTTATATACTCCGCATCCGATCGGTTTTTGGACGCCTGCTGTTCGCTGCCGCTCTACCTGCTAACCTCTGGTTCTTGGTGAGTACTGGCCCCAGTTTGGGAGCGCCCCCCCCTCCTCTTTTGCTGGTTTTCTGACATTGCTGTCCGGCTCATTCTTGTAGGTCAGCATCAGAATGGAAGCTACTTTGCCCTCCGGTGGTCAGCCCGCCCCTAACAGGTATTTGGGGCTTCCTGGTGGGGTTGTGGGTCATAGGGGGTGGGGGTAGGAACTCAAGTGTTCCTAGCTTCCTGTCTGTTTTTTCTGTTTTTTCTCTTGTTCACAGCCCTCCTCGTTCAGAGACTAGGCACTCTTCTCAAAGAAGTGAAAGGCGCTCGAGCTCTCGCCACCGGCACTCTACAGGAAAGTCCCGTTCGGGCTCACATCATCGAAAATCGTCTACTTCAGCCAGCCACGCACGGAGACCTGACAAAGCAGGTTGCAGAGGCTGTGGCGCTAGTGTCCCGGAGAAGAAGCTCTTCTGTGATAGATGTTTCTCCCAGGCTGCGGGAGAGAGGGATACTTCCGATCAACGCATTGAGGCCTTGGTCAAGAGAGTGGTAAAGGACTCTTTGGCAGAGTTGGGTGTCAGTCGTTCTCAAGACACTGCAACGGCTTCCCCAAGCCCTTCCCCTGTAGCACTACAGGTACAGGAAGATTTCGAGTCGGCCCACACAAGCCATCAGTCGATGCTCTTGTCGGGTAGCGACTCTGAAGATGAAGATCCCTGCTTGGGTTTTGAATATACCTTGGTGCCTTCCCTGGTTAAAGCGGTCAGAGAGACCTTAAATTGGGAAGAGTCAGCTGTTCCCCCTCCCAAGCAGAAGAAGTACTTCAAACAGCTCAATAAGGAGCGTGTTAATTTTCCCTTCCTGGGAGAGTTGGGTGAAATCATCTTGGAGGAGTGGAGAAAGGTGGAACGAAAGAATTCCTTAGTATCCAAGATGGCTAAACTTTACCCCTTCAAAGAGGATGATGTGAAACATCTTGAGTCTCCTCCCCTAGTTGACGCAGCAGTGATGAGACTGGTCAAGCATGTGACCCTTCCCTTAGAGGATACGGTCTCATTTAAAGACCCGTTGGACCGAAGGATGGACTCTGATTTGAAAAGAATCTACCTTACAGCAGGTATGGCCTGTAAGCCAGTCCTGGCTTTAGCCGCTCTATCCAAAGCCATGGAGTCTTGGGCTGATGTGGTAGACGAATCGGTCAGATCGGTTTCGGAGGAGGTGGCCAGAAGCGCTCCAATCCAGGAGCTTAGGCTGGGCGCGTCGTTCCTTGGGGAGGCTTCCATAGACCTGATCCGTCTATTGGCAAGAGTTATGCTGTCCTCGGTCACAGCTAAGAGAGCTCTTTGGCTCCGCCCTTGGGTTGCGGATCCGGCATCAAAGCAAGTTTGGTGCCGTATTCCCTTTGAGGGGTCCTCCCTTTTCGGGAATAAACTTGACGAGGCCATAACCCGGGCTACAGGCGGTAAGTCTGGGTTTCTTCCCCAGGATCGGCGCCAGTTCAACGTCAAGAAAGGACAGCCTACCAGAAAATTTGTGCCTGACCGGGCCAGGGAAGCTCGTTCTTATAGACCTGGTCGGGAGTTCAACCGGAACTGGAGATCCAGACAGTCTTCCAGGAAAACGACAAAGAATGTCTCCTCGGGGGACCGTGAGCCCACTAAGTCCTTTTGAAGGTGGGCCCGCTCAGACATGTCGGGTGGGTGCGCGTCTACGCTCCTTCCGACATGTCTGGGCGGCTTCGATTCAGGACCCCTGGGCCGTCAGGACGGTGTCCTCAGGCCACAAGTGGGTCTTCAAGGAGATGCCAGGCTCAAGGTTTCTGCCTACTGCCATTCCATCCCTAGAAGAAAGGCGTCAGATTTTGTTTTCTTACGTCGAAGCTCTCATGGCTCAAGGGGCTGTCATCTCCGTTCCAGAGTCCGAGCGAGGCCAAGGAATATATTCTCCGCTCTTTCTGGTCCAAAAGAAGAACGGATCATGGAGACCAGTAATAGATTTGACCTTCTTGAACAAATTCATAAAAAAAGAAAGGTTCAAAATGGAGACCCTGTTGTCCATACAGCAGTCAGTCCAGCCGGCAGATTGGATGGTGTCCATCGACTTGAAAGACGCCTACTTTCATGTCCCTGTGGACGAAGATTTTCAAAGGTTTCTCCGGTTCGAAGTGGGAGGATTACATCTTCAGTTTATCTGTCTCCCATTCGGGCTCTCAACATCTCCACGGACCTTTTCAAAAATCTTATTGGCCGTGGTAGCCCTACTGAGATTGGAAGGTATCCGTCTTCACCACTATTTGGACGATCTCCTCCTGTTGTCCCAAGACAGAGACCAACTATTAGTTCATCTGGAGCAGGTCGTGTCCACTCTCCAGAAGTTTGGTTGGTTACTCAACAAGGAGAAGAGTCACCTGACTCCAACTCAGTCCCTGATCTACTTGGGCGCTCTGTTCGACACAGAGAAGGCGACTATCTCTCTTCCAGAGGAAAAGATAGGGACACTTCGAGACAGGATTCGCTTTGCCCTCTCATCCTCTCATCTTCAGGCACGTCAATGCCTGAAGGTGATCGGGACTATGGTCGCAGTAGTCCCCATGGTGAAGTGGGCCCTGTGGAGGATGAGACCCTTCCAGAAGGGATTCCTTCAGCAATGGGATACGTGGCATCTGCATCAACGCATCTTCTTAACCCCTTCAATGAGAGCGAGTCTCCCCTGGTGGTTATGCAGAGGCCACCTGCTGAACTGCCACTCTCTGAAGCCAGCTCCGTGGGTAGTGGTTACCTCGGACGCCAGCAACATAGGCTGGGGTGCCCACTGTCTGTCGGAGGTGGCACAGGGCAGGTGGGAGTTTTCCACTCGAGGATTAGTATCCAACATACTAGAACTCCGAGCAGCATTCCAAGCTCTTTGGGCTTTTTCTCACCTGACAAAAGACCAACCTGTCATGCTGCGTCTGGACAACACCTCAGCAGTGGCATACATCAGGAAACAAGGGGGAACACGCAGCTGGTCCCTATTGAGGGAAGTGGAGCCGATTATGTCCTGGGCACAGAGAAATCTCTCGAATCTTTCAGCGGTTTATGTTCCAGGAGTCCAGAATGTCAAAGCAGACTTCTTGTCCAGAGTGGATCTGGACAACAACGAATGGTCCCTTCACAAGGAAACGTTCGACTGGATCCTAACATTGGGGCTCTCTCCAGAGGTAGACCTCTTCGCCTCCCCCTGCAATCACAAACTGCCGAGGTACTATTCAAGATTCAGAGATCCACAAGCATCAGGGATAGATGCACTCTCGGATCAGTGGAGATTCCACAGGGCATACGCCTTCCCACCGATTCCAATTGTGTTACAGTTTCTTCGGAGACTCAGGTCGGAGCCAGTGGAGGTAGTGGCGGTGATTCCCTTCTGGCCGAACAGGCCATGGTTTCCCCTTCTGACGCTACTCAGTGTCCGAGACCCAATCCCGCTACCCTTCAGACCGGATCTGTTGTCCCAGGGGTCTGTACTCCATCCGTGCCCAGACCGTCTACATCTCAGGGTCTGGATGTTGAAAGGAGGAGGTTACAGGCTTTAGGCTGTCCAGATACGGCAATCTCGACATTGCTTAGTGCTAGAAGAAGCTCAACGAATAGGGTTTATCAGAGAATCTGGGAAAAATTTTCTGCACAGCTGACTACAAGGCCTGATCCTCAATCTTCAATTAAGATCCAGGATGTGTTGAGTTTTCTCCAATCAGGACTGGACTTGCCTCTATCAGTAAGTTCGCTCAGAGTCCAGGTCTCGGCTATTTCCGCTTTTACAGGGATCTCCTGGGCCACTCATGCCCTAATTCGTCAGTTCTTCCAAGGGGCAGTGAGAATCAGACCTCAGAGAAAACCCAGGTTTCCCAAGTGGGATCTGCCACTAGTTCTGGATTTCCTGGCGGGTCAGATTCAAGACACATCTGATTCTTTGACCATAAGAGAGCTTACACTGATAACAGTGTTTCTGGTAGCTATAACCTCAGCAAAAAGAGTGTCGGAAATTGGGTCCTTTGGGACACAAGAGCCTTTCTTAACTTTTTTTCCTGACAGAGTGGTGCTCATTCCCATGCTGGATGCGAGACCAAAAAGGACCTCTGTCTTCCATGAAAACATAGAAACAGTATTACCAACCTTTAGACAGGAAGAGGAAGAATCTTCGGTTCATCCGCTGGATGTTGGAGAGTGTATTAAGAAATATTTAGATGCCACTTCCTCTTTCAGAAAATCAGAACATCTTTTTGTTACTTTCTATGGAAAAAACAAAGGTTCAAGAGCCTCGACGAGATCCATTTCTTCTTGGATCATCCAGACCATCCAGTGGGCTTATAGGGCTAAGGGCTTGACCCCTCCAGCAGTAGTTACAGCTCATTCGACGCGGAGCATCTCTACCTCCTGGGCAGTATCCAGACATGTGGCTCCTGAAGTCATCTGCAGAGCAGCATCGTGGTCCTCTATTAACACTTTTTTATCCCATTACTGTGTTGAGCCAGCGGCTCTTTCTTCTGTGAATTTCGGTTTGCAAGTCCTGTCTGTTTGACAAAATGCATTAAACTTTTCTGTTCAGCACCTGCCCACCCTGTGTGTACGGCGAGTTATTTCCCGATACGTATGCTGCCATGGAGTCTGTCAGGAAAACGGAAAATTTATATCAAATACTTACCGTAATTTTCCTTTCCTGATGGACTCCATGGCAGCAGGAGTTCCCTCCCGGATTTCTGTGGAGGATAGTTACAGAACACGTGTGCTGAACAGGAGCAAAGATTTATGGGAGTGAGGTCCTATGGGTAGGTTTGGAGGCGGGGCCAAACCCGATACGTATGCTGCCATGGAGTCCATCAGGAAAGGAAAATTACGGTAAGTATTTGATATAAATTTTCCGTTATTTTTCACATTTTTTTATATGAAATTCCCCAAAAAAAATGTAAAAATCAAAATTTTTTAACATTTTTCGGCCAATTTGTTTTATGCTACCTATGTTTGGTAAAAAAAATCACAAAAAGCGTATTTTGATTGGTTTGCGCAAAAGTTATCGCGTTTACTAACAAAGGGAAAGATTTTTGTCATTTTTGGTGGTTTTTTTTTAACGCGTAATGGCGGCGATCTGCGATTTTTTTTTCGGTACTGCGACATTGCGGCGGACAGATCGGACCCTTGACTGACATTTTTGACACTTTTGGGGGTACCAGTGACATTACTGCAGTAATCAGTGCTATACATATGCACTGTTACTGCAAAAATGACACTGGCAGGGAAGGGGTTAACTTTATTGGACAGGGAGGGGTTAAGTGTGTCCTAGGGGCGTGATTCTAACTGTGCAGGGACATTCCTATTGGTGTAAAAGCAAAGATCAACCGTTCTACATAGTAGAACGGACAGATCTTCACTTTTACACAGGGAGAACTGACAGGCAGCTTGTTTACACAAGCCGCTCTGTCTTTCTCCCTTCACAGGAGCGATCGTAGTGTGACTGGCGGACATCAAGTCCGCCGGTCACACGCACTGACTTGTCTGTGAACGAGCCGCGGCGGGCGCGTGCCTCGGCGGGCGCGCGCCCGCCCGCAATAGGCTCGCAAGTCAGTGACAGGCGAGTGACGTACCGATACGTCACTCTGCCTGGCCGGGGCTGACCGCCGCAGTATATAGTCGTGCGGCGGTCGGCAACCGGTTAAAACTGAACTTTGTCAAGCATGGACTTTTTTTCTTCAGTAATTTTATTAATTTCAGCACTCTGAAGAAGCCGTTGGGGGTTCACTTTTCATAATATTTTTAAGTGTGTGTTTTTATTTGCAGTTTTATGAATTATGTATCATTTGCACTTTATGATGTGAATTAGGATATTGTGGTATCTTTTGAGTGCCGTCTCCCCCTTCACTCACCAAGCAGCACACAACTCCTGGTTGTTTTTGACTAGCGGCTAAAGAAAAATTATTTAAATTACAATTATTTATTTATCAAAGTTGCACATACACTTTATTAGAATCCTAGGCGCGTTCACCTGAGGATATACACTCACAATTCTTTATAGAAGAAGAGAGCAGGGTGCTGTTTATTAGAGAAGAGTGGGGAACAAAAGACAGATATTGGAGAAAATGAGGGGATGCCTGCAATGCTAGAGAGGAGCAAAGTCTCACAGTGCCATTAAACAAGAATTCTGTCTAGAAGAGAGATAGGAAACAGGGAGGGAATACAGAGACTGCTACTTCCCTATCTCTCTTCCAGACAGAATTCTTGTTTTATGGCACTGCTGAGACTTTGCTCCTCTCTAGCATCCCAGGAGGCATCCCCTCATTTTCTCCAATATCTGTCTTTTTCTTCCCCACTGACTCTACAAACAGTACTGACAGTCAGTGAGTCTGACTCACTCTGCTCTCTCCTTGTCTCCTCCATCGAGTCTGTAAAGAAATCTGCCAGCAGCTGAGGCACTGCACTGTCTGACTCACAGTTGAGGAGGAATGTTGTGTTCTTTTTCAATCTGGTTCAGAGGACGGGTCCATGCTGGAAGTGCAGGGTATGCTGCGCCCGCTCTTTCTCGTCTCTTCAGGGGGGCGGGGTCAAGGAGGCGGTGCCATAGTGGAGCTCTTCTCCTGAGTCCCTGGCTCTCAGGCTGCCTGCATATTTGGAACAAGGGGGCGGAGTCCCACATTTGGCCCCGCCCACCCCAACATCAATTCTTCATTTTGACAGCTCCACTCTTTCTTTGCGGCTGCCCCACCAATCACTGGATAGATGTTATGCTGAGTATTTAGCCCCGACCAACCCCACGCCTTGGGAGTGATTCTTTAGCCCCTGTCAGCCCCCCCTGCCGACGACACTGCTCCCGAGTCCCTCCGCTCCGCAGCTCTGAGCTCTCATAGTACGGCGATCCCATGTGATTCCTCCGCTGCCAATGCAATGCACCCGCCACCCGCCCAGGATCGGGGTGGCAACAGGGGTGGCAAGGACTTCGTCTGGGGTGGCAATTGCCACCCCAGCTAACCCTCTGGCTCCGCCACTGCCAGAACTTGCTCAGTATTTAATTGGTCTGCATGCTCATGCATCAGTGCTTCAGGGGCTTTGTGACAGACAAAAGAATGCTGCTGTCCAAGGGCATTGTTGACTGTCTAAAATGTGTGAAATGTCTTGAAGTCTAGGATCAGCAGCAACTATCAAGGCCCTGCTGCAGATGTTGCTGATTTAATTTTTGGATGTTGCCGATTTAATATTTAGGGAATCCTGACACTCTACAGGAGTAGAGTTTTTTTTCTCTTTTCTGCAACTACAAAAATATCTTATATTTGCCACATTTCCATGTCCAGTCTGTTTGGGTACACCCAGCCATCATTAGCACATCTTTCTACCTGCCACTGTTAACATCTACTTCCACTGTAGTGGGTCTAGTCAGTGTAGCAGACCAATGTTTTTAGTAGCTGTTTAGCCTTTTGCAAGTTCTGTGAATTTTAAAATCATTTTGAAAGATTTTGGGGTTATATGAGATTATTGTGTTTCAGCACCACCAACATCCAAAACCCATTTTTTTCCACAGCCGTATGACAATTGCAGATATGGTGAATGTTTATTAATTATAGCAGGGCACATCCTGTACCCTGCACACTTTTTTTCGTTTGTTTATGGTGGCTTGGGCATTACCAGCATCCACATCCCATTTTTCGCAGCTGGGTGATTAAATGATGGTTGATATTTGGTAAAGCAGGGTGCTTCCTGCAGGAATTTTTCTGTGGGGTTACTGTGTTTGGACATTACCCACACCTTAAAAAACATGTTGGGGGGGCGTAACCGGAAGTCAGCCGCGCTGGACGCTTTCTCCAGGGCTCCAGAACGCCAGCGGACAATCAAGGGCCATCCAGGCATCCGGAGCCGGCCAAATTATAGAATCCAGCACCAGGAGACTGTAGAATCCGAGGGGCACCTGGGGATATCCCCATTTTGAACTTTTAAGATCAGACGGTTGCAAATCGGAGTCTGCGGCCTACTCGCGACCCGCCGCCGGTGAATCCCCGGGCTCGCGTAGGCGGCCGATGACCGCGATCGACAATTGGGTAAGACATCCGACCCTCAGCCATCCTGAAAATACCTACCGATACGTCCACAGTAGCACACCACTGCCGGCACTACCAGAAAAAGGCTTATTTTACCTCCTCCAGCTCGGGCCTAGCGCGGCCGGCCGCCATATTGACTAGGCCGCACTCACTCCATATTTGTCTGGGGGCCCCCGGAGACTCACAGTCACTGACATATGACCCCCTGCCAACCCCACAGAGCATAATCATTCCCAGCTGCCACTCTGCACAATTGGCACATAAGAAAGATCTGCCACTCCTTTCTTATCTCTGGGGCCATGCATATGATGTTTTAAGGGGTCTGGCTAGGAGTAAGAAGGCAATGGACGCCTGAACCCCCAGCTATTTTCCATAGGAGCCGTGCAATCAGCCTATAGGAGGTACCCTTTTAAAACAACCATGGGGAAAAATTCAGGGAACAATTCCCAATCTCGATCCCGCTCTCCAAGGGATCAGGGATCGTCTCAGTCACACAGTATCCCGGAGCTCTTCAGAGGTGTGCAGGAACGTGAAGCACAGACCACCCCACAAACGCCACATGCCCAGCAAGCTGCACGCTCTCCCTGCACCAGCCCCGCGATCTCTGAACAGGCACCACCGACAGACATAGACATTCCAAATGATATGCCAGTAAACATGGGAGCACTCAGACTGGTAGCTTCTGATATAAAGAACTCATTTGCGGCAGCAATTGCTGATCTTAAGCAGAACCTCCAATCTATGGGTCTGAGAATGGAGAACATAGAGGGAGCCACTGCACGACATGAGGTTGATATACAGCACAATATGAGAACCACTTCAGCTCATTCTGCTCAGCTGAGAGAAATGCAAAGACATCTAGAAGATCTAGACAACCGCGGTCGCAGACACAACTTGAGAATCAGAGGTCTCCCGGAAACGATTGAACCCTCTCAATTGCAACAAGCTACGGGCGCCTTATTTAACGATCTTCTAGGCAGACCCCCTGACACTACCATTCACTTTGATAGGATCCATAGAGCATTAAGACCGAGAGGCAGGGATTCAGATCCTCCCAGGGATGTTGTATGCTGTCTGGCGAGCTTCAGAATGAAAGAAGACGTCCTGAGGCGGGCAAGAGACAGGAGGGAGATTCTGTATCAGGGGAATGAGGTTAAAATATTCCAAGACCTCTCCCCCATCACCCTTCAAAAGAGGAGAGATTTGCGCCCCCTCCTGGAGGCATTGAGATCCAGGTCAATTGTTTATAAATGGAAGTTTCCATTTTGTCTTTCTGCCTCCGCTCAGGGTCGGACTGCCTTGCTTAGATCCCCGGACGATATGCGAGCATTTTGTGAGATTCTAAACCTACCTTTAATCGAGCTTCCGGACTGGTCGAACCCATACTCCGCCTCTTCCTTGCGCAGAGTTACTTCCATGGACACTATCCCTGAAAGGGATGAATTCAGTATCCGCCGCCGCAGATCCTACTCACCAAGGAGAAACACAGAACCATCTCAACGTCCGGGCAGAGGTAACAGCCCAACTGCTTCCCCTGTACACCGTAGGCCACGGCAGGATTACCACAGATAATCAGCCTTGGCGAAATCTATTCTCTCACCAGCCCTTTCAAATTTTTTTTTTTTTTTTAACCTATATAACAAAGTGTGTTATTCCTGAAACCTGTTGCACGCTACTCAGCGTATTTTTTGAACCGACCTATCATAAGACACCCGGTTTGCACAGTTACGCTCTATTGTCTACATTGCCATCCTGGTGATCTATGGAAGCAGATACTTCCCAAAGCATGGATTCACCGTCTAACTATTTGAGACCTTTTTTTTTTTTTTCTCTCTTTTACCCATTCTGTCTAGGTACCTGAAGTGAACACAGGCAACAATTTGAGGACATTCTTTGGAATAGAGATGAGGTCGCTACAGCCCCCTAGGCTATAACTACAGGTGAACACTGACCTTACTGGGGACTGCTAACCCTTCCTTCTTCTACCCTTATTTGCAATGCTGCATACAATTGTGTGGTTGTTTTATAACATGTTTAGATTGTTTGTTTCTAGTGCACAATGATGCTAATGCAGGGTAGACGACGTAGGAGGAAGGATATAGAGCGTAAAGTTACTTCACATTTTTATTGAGATACCATCTTTCTAAAGACTGAGCCTATTTTGGATGGCACTTACGAAAGAATCCTGTTGCCCTATATTAAATTCTACCCGATAATTTGTCTCATACGTGCCACAAATATAGGTCTTTCTAAAGTATGCGACATGCTCTCACAATGGCTATTGCTGAGGCCCCCCCTAATGGGACATGTGCTACCTATAATATCTAGCAGATTGGTCTGTTCAACCTATACGAGCTCCATCCTCCTCCTGCATTTGTCTGGGTGTAAAGGTGAAAAGTTAATTAGAATCTTAATGACTTTAATGATGGTTTATCAACGTAGGTTGAAGTATAATATACTTCCTTAAGTGGGTTCCTTAAGTGAGTTCCTTAAGTGGGTTTATCACAAATCCCTAGACATGTCTAGGCAGATGCTTATCTAGGTCTTATGGGGGAGGTACTCCTCCTCCCCTCCCAGCAGTTTACACTTCATTCAGCTTGACTAGAGGTCCGCGGACACATTTCTTAACCTCTCAAAGCGGGATACAGGTGATAGTTGCTCCCCATGTGTCAGTGAACAATTAGTTTTTGCCTACACATACCTCCCACATAGTTACTTAAGTTGGCTCCTTGGATGATGGCGTTACAACTTAGTCCGTAGTTCTTTCCAGTTACGCCTCCACACGACGGGATTCCTTGTGAGCCCTGTCGACACTTTCCGGATTGTAATTTTAAGGGACGGTTATTCATAATAACCGATACCTCCGGTCTTTTTTGTCTTTTTTTTTCTCGTTTTTCCTTTTCTCTGAGGGATTAATTTTTTTTTTATCCCCACACGGAAAAGGTGCCACCTCGTTCTCTGTTTTTACACACAACATCCTACAAGTATAGCCTACATACTACTTATTCTCTTACACTAAATACACGCTTATACGGCTCCCGTTCTGCTCACCTACCCCCTTTTTTTGTTGTGAGCGAAAAGGGAGAGTGGTACACCTACCCCCCCCCCTTTTTTTTTTTTTTTTTCCTCTTCCTTTGTCCTTCCTTTTCTCTCTCTGCCCTTTACCCCCTCGCTATCTTCTCCCAACATGCCGACTAGGTCCACACCCTCGGACAAGGTCTATCTTAAAATAGTTTCTCTTAATGCCAAGGGTCTTAATATACCTGAGAAGCGCTCCCAAGTGTTATCTTTGGCCCACAAATTAAAAGCTGATGCAATCCTAATCCAAGAAACACACTTTCGTTCAGATGCTGTACCCAAATTCGGTGACAGATACTTTACCTCCAATTATCACGCCACCAACCCTTTGGCCAAGACCAAAGGAGTTTCAATCCTAATCTCAAAAAACGCCCAATGGGAAGCCCTGGATTCTATAATAGATAAGGAAGGACGTTTTATCTTTCTGAAAGGAAAACTGAAAGGACACATATTGACATTGGCTACCATTTATAGCCCTAACAAGCACCAAGTTAGCTTTTTTAACAAAGTGACTCAATCTCTTGCCACTTTCCAAAAGGGTACAACCATTCTGGGAGGAGACTTTAATGTGGCTCTTAACCCCCTAATAGACACATCCTCAGGCACCACTTCCATTACATACAGTGCGCTTACCAAAATCAAAAAGTCCCTACAATCTATTATGTTACATGATGTCTGGCGGATTCAACACCCTTCTGAACGAGACTACACATTCTTTTCACCCCCGCACAATAAATATACCAGGATAGATTACCTGTTTTTGACGCAAAAAGACCTACCGTTCCTGACCAAATCGACCATAGAACCAATGCTAATATCAGATCATCATCCGATCTCCATGACGCTAGCCATCCCCGGAACTCCTCCCAGCACAAAAATTTGGCGGTTAGACTCGTCGTTACTAACTAAGCAACATGACATCCTTAACATAGAATCCCAGATCACTGAGTTCTTTAATACAAATGATACTCCAGATGCTACGGCCATTTCGCAATGGGAAGCACACAAATGCACCCTAAGGGGAATTTTTATGGCTATGAAGACAGCTAGAAACAAGGAAAGACAGGCCGAGATGTCGGCCATAATAGAAAAAATCCAAAAGTTAGAAACTTTACACAAGCAATCTAGGGCTACACAAACGTTCCAGGAACTGTCCACAGAAAGAACAAAGCTGAAAGAACTCTTAGACTCCAAATACAGGCGTAAACTAACATTGTCACATAAATTATTTTATGAACAAGGTAACAAATGCGGGAAATTTTTAGCTAGATGTGTTCAATCGAAGAAGGCGAATTCCACCATCCACTGTATTAAAGATTCTTCAGGTAAATCATACACAGCTACACCAGACATAGCAGCGCAGTTCGAGAAATATTATACGGAATTATACAATCTCAATCCTACGCCCCTGACACCCAATCTCTCGTCTAAAAGAACCCGACTCCTAAACTCATTTCTTGATCAACATTGCCCTAAGGCAATCTCAAATGAAATTGCCACATCTCTTGAAAGCCCAATATCGGAGGTAGAATTCAGATTAGCAGTACATCAAATGAAAACGGGGAAGAGTCCTGGCCCCGATGGTTTCTCAACAACCTATTATAGAACTTTTCTAGATCGTCTATGCGGACCTTTCTTGAAAGCCTTTAACTCCCTTTCATCTCCTCCTACACAGCCAAATAGACTTCTTGAAGCACACATAACTATCATCCCCAAGGAAGGGAAGGACAACACGGCAGTTAACAACTATAGACCTATTTCCCTACTGAATGTCGATATAAAGATTTTTGCCAAGATATTAGCCAATCGCATCCAACCACTTCTAACCTCACTCATTGCCAAAGATCAGGTAGGATTCATCCCAGGTAGAGAGGCGAGGGATAATACTATCAAGGCAATCAATTTACATCACTGGCTTACCTCCTCTCATAAACAAGGCTTCTTTTTGGCACTGGACGCGGAGAAGGCGTTCGACAGGTTGGCATGGGACTATTTGTATGCGGTCCTTCATCACATGGGTTTCCGATCCAAAATGCTTACTTTTGTGATGTCCCTATACAATGCGCCCTCGGCCAGAGTGAGGGTAAATGGCCACCTGTCGAACGCCTTCTCCCTACGAAATGGTACGAGGCAAGGCTGCCCGCTCTCCCCAATCTTGTTCATACTCACTCTAGAGCCCCTGCTGTGTGGTCTTAGAGCAAATCAAAATATCAAAGGAGTAACAATAGGAAAACGTACCTACAAATTGGCAGCTTTCGCTGATGACATTTTATTATTCCTCCAGGAACCACTTGTTACCATTCCCAATGTTCTAAAAGATTTCGAACTATTCAAAACAATTTCCAATCTTAAAATAAATTTTAGTAAATCCCAAGCCTTGAACATATCCCTTCCAGCCCAGGTTCTATCCCAATGTAAGCAGAACTTCCCTTTCAAATGGGAATCAAAGGCAGTCAAATATCTAGGTATCTCTCTTCCCTCCAAACTGACGGATTTGTTTACCTCAAACTTCCCTCCTATTCTTAAAACCATCACAGAAGACCTGCGTAGATGGGACAGATCGTTCTTCTCCTGGTTTGGCAGAGCTTCTCTGCTCAAGATGAACGTTCTTCCGCGTATTTTATTTCTCCTTCAAACTATTCCTATTGCTATCCCGCGCCAATTTTTTCAAAATCTTAAAACAATTTGCTCCAATTTTCTTTGGAATCATAAGAGACCTAGGATTAGCTACGAACAAATGACTAGACCTAAACATAAAGGTGGTGTCGGCCTTCCAGATGTTCAGCATTACTACTGGGCATGCCACTTGTCTAGAGTAGTGGACTGGAACGTTCATGAAGATCTGAAAGACTGGATAACAATAGAAACCTCCTTTAGCTCACTTAACCTTGCCTCTATGCCATGGATTCCAGATAATTTCATTCCCCCCTCACTCAAGAATCACCCTTTAATTGGCCCAACACTAAAATGTTTTAAAGCCACTTGCTCTAAATTCAAACTCTCTTCTAATCCTGGTCCGCTAACGCCGATCAATAACAACCCAGCATTTTTGCCAGGTACACATATACCCCGTATCTGTGATATTTGGCCTCACTCAAATATACTAGCCCACCACTTCTTCCAAAATGATGCTTTACTCACGTATGCCGACGTCTCGGCCAGGTCTAGAAATAATTCCTTCCCCTTCTGGCTATACCTACAGATTAGACATTACTTGAAAGAGATCAACCGAGATCAGCAAATCTCACGCTCACTCACACAGTTTGAAATTCTATGTACGCAAAATACCCCCCAAAGACATGTGATCTCAGCGATACATAATCTATTTTTTGTGAATTTTTCCACGAAAGCGGGAAAGGCCTGCCTTTCATGGGAACGTGATCTGCACCTGGATCTGTCAGAAGGGGACTGGGAGCGTATTTTTACATTGTCCCACAAGGGTTCTGTTAACGTGGTCACACAAGAGAACAACTTTAAACTCACTACAAGATGTTATAGAACTCCAGAGCTCCTCCATCGCTTCAACTCGACTTTACCCAATAAATGTTGGCGCTGCTCTCAAGACAAAGGCTCACTGTTACACATCTGGTGGGATTGTCCACGAATAAAACCCTTTTGGTCACAAATCCATCAACTAATAACTCAGGTATCCACGTACTCTTTAGACTTTAACCCTGCCCAGTTTCTCCTTCATCATTCTAACATCTCAGTCACCTCATACCGTAAAACCTTACCCATACACCTTATAAATGCAGCCAAGTTGTGTATACCAGTACACTGGAAATCCACAGAGGTGCCATCCATAAAAGAATGGATCATCAGAATAAACAAAATTGCAGAGATGGAGGAGCTCATACATATAGCAAAAGATACCCCTAAAAAGTTTTCAAACACATGGGCATGTTGGTCCCACTTCCAAACAACAAATACGTATTCTGTTCTTATGTCATAATAGTTGTAAATCCTTACCCTCTGAGGTATAAGATTGCTGTTTATCTCTTTGCTCTGTTTGCTCTTGTTTTAGTCAAGAGGCTTCCCCCCCCCTAACACAGGGTTGTGAGGGGTTGCCTAGACTACTACTGATAATCCTACTCTAAACACAAGTCTTGCGATTAGGTTTGCACCACGGGTCAATTTTAGTGTTGCAAATATCTTTATTTCTCAGCTCTCAGGTTTTCGTTGCCTCAATACAAGGAGCGCTCTCACTTATTCCTCATTAAAAGGTATAAAATTAAGATTGAGGATTTCATAGAACATAGATAAATTGACATGCTTAGGATAGACCGGATAAAAGGAAATCATCTACACCCCCAAATTCTCCCCTTTTCATCTTCTTTACCCCCCCCCCTCCTGCTTTTACTTGAATATATACTGTTATTGCTTAGTATGTACCATTCTACTGTTAACTGTAATGCAGAGATTTCTTATCATTTGGATTTATGTACGTTTTTTTTGTTAAACACTTGTTGGATGTTTAATGCTCATGCTGTATGCACAATTACTTTTCAATAAAAAACTTTATGGAAAAAAAAAAAAACATGTTTTCATGGTTGTGTGATGGTAACACATTATATACAAGTTTGGCCAGGGTTGATCTACTTCTCTGTAAAAAATATTTGTATTGGGTTACAGTGCTTTGAACCTATTAATACTCAAAACCTAATTTTGTTTATTGCTTCTTTTACAGACATAGCAAATTTAATTGTGTGGTTGGGAAAATATTGCATTGGCCATAATTTGTTTGATTGAATTATAGCGCATCATCATTAAAAATGGACAATATATTATGTTTCCTCATGATTTTTCTCAGTTGTGATATTTTTTTTTTTTTAAAGGGTTTGTAACCCTAAATTATGCTTTGCTGCCAGCCCCTCTCTTTTAAGCTCCCATCCTGCACTGTATAAGTGCTTGTTAGAAACGAAGCGTCTAAATACATTTTTGTGCTGTATCTTCAGGCCAGTCACGTAACTGCTCTGCTACTATGATCCAGATTTCCTTTTGACGTCAGAGTGGAGTCACGTAACTGCCGAGCTGGCTGCTCTACCCCTCCTGCTGTAGCCCTGGATTTTAGTAGCTGAGCCGCCGGGAGTGACATGACTGGCCTGAAGATACAGCACAAAAGAATATTTAGAGGCTTCGTTTCTAACAAACACTTATAAAGTACAGGATGGAAGCTTGAAAGAGAGGGACTGGCAGTGAATTTTAGTTTTTTTATTAACAGCAGCAGGGGGAGGGGGGGGGACAGAGACACAGACTCACGAGCAGGGACAAGAAGGGAGGGGAGGGGGAAGAGGATGAGGAAGATCAGAGAGGAGAGACAGCGTGATGACAGAGGCATGTAAGCCGACCACTGTGTCAGGGCTCAGCAGCCATGATAAACCATGGTCAGTTTACAGGGGGGAGGGCAGAGACTGGCAGGATCAGCTAGGTTTTTTACATTTTCCAGAGGGGCAGGTTAGACAGCACAAGCACTGTGCTGTTTAACCTGCTATAAGGAAAAAGGATCTCTATTTTTATTTTTTTTTGGGTAACAAACTCTTTAACCACTTCAATTACTCCCTTCCTGCCAAGACCAATTTTCAGCTTTCAGTGTTCACACACTCTGAATGACAATTAGTCAATGATGCTACACTGTACCCAAACAACATTTTTTTACACAAATAGAGCTTTCTTTTGGCGGTATTTAATCACCACTGGGTTTTTTATTTTTTGCGATATAAACAAAAAAAAGAGAAAAAAGTTTGAAAAAAAAAAACACTCTTTTTTTTCAGTTTCTTTTCTAAAATTTTGCAAATAAGTAATTTGTCTTCATAAATTTGAGCCTAAATCTATACTACTACATATCTTTCATTAAAAAAAATTGTGTATATTATTTAGTTTGTGTGAAAGTTATAGAGTATGCAAGCTATGGTACCAATAATTGAAAATTGATCACACCTGATCTGTACTGAGGGCCTATCTCAGTTCTTGAGGAACTGAAAAATCAGCTCAGTAAAGATACTCCCCAAATGTCCCCTTTTTGGAAACTAGACAGCCCAAGGTATTTAGTAAGAGGCATGGGGAGTTTTTTTGAAGTTGTAATTTTTCCCACAATTCTTGGGAATATGAAGAAATTATTATTATTTTTTTTTTTTTACACAAAATTGTCATATTAAGTTATTTCTCACACATGGCATAGACGTACTTGCAATTACACCTGAAAACACATTTTGCTACTGGTCCTGAGAATGACGATACTACATGTTTGAGACATTTTCCCAGCCTGACCAAATACACAGGCTCAACATCCAAGTATCAACTCTAGGCGTTCTAGGGACATAAATTACACATCTAATTTCCTAACTACCTATCACATTTTTGAAGGCCCTAGAGCACCAGGATAGTGAAATTAATAACAAAATGACCCCATTTTGGAAAGCAAACACCCCCAACATATATTCTGTGAGGTAGTATGAGTCTTTTGAACATGTCATTTTTCCCTAAAGTTTTAGGAAAATGTGGAAAGAAAATGAAAACATATTTTTTTTTTACACAAAGTTGTCAATTTATAAGATATTTCTTACACATAGCATGTACATACCAAAATTTACACCCATAAATTACATTCTGTTATGCCTTCTGAGTATGACGATACCACATGTGTGAGACTTTTACACAGCCTGGCCAAATAGAGAGGCCCAACATCCACCTTCAGGTGTCCTAGGAACATAAATTACAGATCTAATTTGCTGACTACAGATCACACTTTTGAAGTCTCTGAAGCACCAGGACAATATAATTACCCACAAAAAGACCCCATTTTGAAAAGAAAACACCCCAGTTTACATTCTCTGAGATATAATGAGTCTTTTAAACATGTCATTTTTTTTCACAAGTTTTCAGGAAAATGTGGAAAGAAAATGAATACGTATCTTTTTTTACACAAAGGTGTCCATGCATATGATATCTCTAACACATAGCATGTCCATAGCAAAAATCACTGCTCCTGAGTATGTCAATATAATGTGTGGGAATTTTTTTTACAGCCTGGTCACATAGAGAGGCCCAAAATGCAAGGAGCAACTGACAACCTATTTTTTTATTTTTTTTTAAGGCCCTTCATATAGCATGTACATACCAAGAATTGCACCCCAAAATACATTCTGCTGAACAAAGGGTAAACAAAAGATTACCTGTGCTTTTAGTAGTGCAGTTGTTCAAAGAGGAGAGCATTGGTCCGGGCAACAGGCAGGTGCGTGGTCAGCGACAACGAAAGTAATTGTCCAGGCAGCAGGCAGGAATATGGTCTATAGTCAGTACAGGCAGCAGGCAGAGATATTGTCAGCACAGCCAAAATACATTCTGATGAGCAAAGGGTAAACAAAAGATTACCTGTGCTTTTAGTTGTGCAGTTGTTCAAAGAGGAGAACATTGGTCCAGGCAGCAGGTAGAGATGTGGTCAGCCAAAGGATTTGTCCAGGCAGAGACATGGTCAGCACAGCCAAACTATTGGTACTGATAGTAGGCAGGAACATGGTCCTTAGTACAGGTAGCAGGCAGAGGTGAGGTCAGTCCATGCGGCAGGCAGAGGCTTGATGGCAATAAGTTAGCATCAATGAAGAGAGATAACACCGCTCAGGCTAGTCAAAGTCCACGATTCAAGGTGGGTGCTGAACCTCGGCTCGACACCAGGAAAAGCATGAATGTGAGGACTGGATGGACAGATGACAGAGCAGTGTAATGTCACAACTGGGTGGACAGATGACAGAGCAGTGTAATGTTAGGAGTGGATGAACAGATGATGGAGCAGTGTAATGTCAGGACTGGATGGACAGGTGATGAAGCAGTGCAATGTCAGGACTGGATGGACATTTTTGTGTATTGCTTCTTCCTTCAACTTTTTCTATAATCCAATGAGGTGATTTTACATCTATTTCTTATCAGGGTGAAGGCGTCTGGTTCTTTTTGTATATGGATTAACCCTATATGAATTCAGGATACCTGCTGCCCTTTTTATTTTTGTGGTGAGTCACCCCAAAAAATTACAGGTTAATATCAATGAAAAAAATGTACATCTATGTTGAGGGATATGTGCACATTTAAACATATACACATACATTTTGCTGTTTAATAAAATATTTTTTTTTTATTATTTTTTTATACGTGTGTGTTCAGATGCACATATATTTGATATATGTTTTTTCATATACATATATCCTCTTTTTTCGTTTTTTGTCTTTTTCTCCTTTTTTCAATTTTATTTTTATTCACAATTATATATGTTTCGATTTTAATTTCTGTCAAGTCTATTTCTATTTGTGTAAAATAAAAAAGCCGAGGACCAGTGCGCTACCTAGAGGGTTAAACCTCAGGAACTGCTTCTAATGCAATGGGAAAAAAAGGTGTGCAAATCCGCAAAGAGGAAAAGCAGCCAATCTAAAGGCCCGTACACACGTGCAGATTGTCGGCCGAAAAGCTTCGGCCGACGACCGATCGGCCGATTGTATGCTTGTTAGTATGATGCTTCCGACAGCGCACTTTCGGCCGAACAGAATCTGTCATGCAAGCATTAAAATTTTTGTATGCTGACACCAGAGCGGTCGATTGTTCACCAGTCAATACAGAATTCGGCCGACAGACAGCAGATTTCCAAGACTGGGCATGCTCAGAAAAGAAAAAACACAAGGAAAGTTAACCATCACATGACATCACTTCTGCAGTCGGCTGTAGTCGGCGGACAAAATTCTTGTGCAGTCTTTTGCACTTTTCAACAGACACGACAGCCCGGGGACAAAAGACGGCCGATCGTTCGGCCGACGATCTGCACGTGTGTACGGGGCATTAATCAGTGTCCCCACTGTGAACAATATCTTAAAAAAACTCAAGAAGATCGGCGCTAATTCTCAATCTTCCAATACATATCAATAAAAACAATATAAAATCAATTTTCTGGGATAAATATGATTGCGAGATGAATAAATATTAAAATCTATTTATATGAATGTATAACTTCTTATGTGATAATCTGTCAACCCTCACTAGTAATATACAAGCAAGTGCAGATTGATCGATAAGGTGCCGATGGATGAATACGTATGGTGAAATTGATTAAAAAAATATATATATATATATAATATTATGTGTGTCTTCTATTTAAAAGGTTGTTTCAAGAGCGACAAAAAATTCCAAAGATGTGAGAAAATATTAGTGCAGATGGATAAATAAAGTGCAAGTGTGTAAATAAAAAAATGGAATAAATCCGTGATGTGAATAGGTGAATAAATGAATATATCCTTTAAAAATTCTAAAAATATCCTAATATGATGAAAATAAATGTGAATGGATGAAACAAGTGCAGATGGATAAATATAGTGTGAAAAGAAAAAATCAGTGAAGTGGATGAATAAATAAATGTGTCTTCTTACTCCAAAACAAATAATGAATATGATGAACAGTGGAATGAGACGTGCTGAAAAAAATCTCACTGATGGGTACATGCACAATACATGACCAAAACGATACTATTAAACCAAACAAATATGTAGCCAATAGTCCCAATGGATACAATCTGTGCTAATGAAATATGTGCACTCCTATGTGCAAAAAAAATTTCCAACAAATGTCCAAGAGAAAAATCAATAAGTGTTAAAAAACGAAATTGTCCCAATAAATCCAAAATATCCTGTAGAATAAAATTGTGCACTCCTATGTGCAAGAAATCTTCACACAAAATATCCAACTATGTAATGAATCGAAATGCCGATCCTGAATGGACTTAAAGTGTGCAGTGGCCTCTTACCTCAAACACACATAATGCTCGTATGTGTGACATCCAATAATGAAACTCTCTTTGCTCCCGATCAGCTCAACAGGTTTTTCCTTTATACTGAATGGAGGGCTGGATCCTTCTTTCTACTGGTTACAATAGTATAACACTGATCCTCCGCTGCGGACTGCTATATCCTTTATGTTGATTCACCTCACAGGGATATAAAGGTGAGGTCGCTCATGGTGTGGTATCATCAGCCGCCTGACTTTCTCCCTCTGCACCGACGATCGGCGAGTGACCGGCGGACATCGGGTCCGCCAGTCACACGCACTGACTTCCCTGTGAACGAGCTGCGGCGGGCGCGCACCTCCGCGGGCGCGCGCTCGCCCGCTATTGGCTCACAAGGAAGTGACAGGCAAGTGACATAGATCTACGTCACTCTGCCTGGCCGGGGCTGACCGCCGCAGCAGGTAACCGGTTAAATAGAAGACACACATAATATTAGATATATATATATTTTTTTAATCAATTTCACCATACGTATTCATCCATCGGCACCTTATCCATCCATCTGCACTTGCTTGTATATTACTAGTGAGGGTTGACAGATTATCACATAAGAAGTTATACATTCATATAAATAGATTTTAATATTTATTCATCTCGCAATCATATTTATCCCAGAACATTGATTTTATATCGTTTTTATTGATATTTATTGGAAGATTGAGAATTAGCGCCGATCTTCTTGAGTTTTTTAAGATATTTTTATTTGTGTATTTATGCAAGCATATTTGTGTCAGGTTTGGATTAATTAGGTGGCTAATTGAACAGGGGTGTTTCACCTTGGGTGAACATTTAAATGTTGGCCTCCCATTACACACTTTGTAGTGAAAAAGCACGTAGCAGTCGTGTGAAACGCGTCTACTGTCCTACCCTGCTGTACCTTTTACCACTTATGTGAATAAAGGAACTTTTCTTCATTGGATTCCGTGGTGGTGTGCAACCATTTTCTTCTTTCAAAATAAGGTAGCAGCAGGCAGAAATATCAGGCTTAGGGCCTCCTTCAGGTAAGACCTGGGAACAGGGGTAGAGGCTTCTTCCACCCAAATCTCTTTGAAGTCTCAGGTCTCCAGACCCTGATCCAGGAATTACAAAACCCTGAGAAAACCTTACAATTCGTTTTTTCCATCTGGAAAAATAATTCTGGAGCCCCTCACTAATGTGAGACCCTTGTGTTATCATGAATCCCACTACTACAGTAGTAGGGCAACAGATCAGTCCAAGCGGCAGGCAAAAAACATGGTCAATTAACAGGCCAAGGTCAGTTCACTTTGAAGGCAGAAGCGTGTTGGAAAAACAATGCAGACAGCAGGCAGAAGCACAGTTAATTAACAGGCCAGGGTCAGTTCTTGTGGAAAGCAGAAAAGTGGAGGATCAACAATGAAGATGCCAGGCAGAGGAATAGTCAATAAACAGGCCAGGGTCAGGCAGTGGCATGTTAGTTGAGGCAGAAGGCAAATGGTCAGCACTGATTTTGAAAATGGGGAAATGGCAGGCTGTTAAAAATTTGGGCTAATATTTTAGGGATGCGTGAAAACTTCTGAAGCATTCTCAAATGTATAGGCTGGTTTGGGAGGGACACTGGGGACAATGATAACTGGTGTCTCTTCTAACAACCCCTCTGCTGCATACACATCATCTTTTTTGGGGTCTTCCGCCTGATTCTGATGTTGGAATGCTCTCAGAGAAATAACGCCCATGAAGTCTGCTAACAGCATCAGAATAAAGGTTTTCTGGGGTGGAATCTTCACTGGTAGATAAGGGACGTGATTTAATTTCTTCTATGAATTTAAGAAAGGTGGTGCCTCTTTCTGTGGCTTTGGTCTAGGTGACATAAGCATTATAAATGGCCAAATGAATAAGAGAAATTGCAACTCTTTTATATGAGAAATGGGACCTCCATTTTGCTTAATAGGGCTGAAGCACTTGATTGTTGAAATCCACCCTCCCCATGTAAAGATTATAATCTTGGATGCATGCAGGTTTTTGAATGGGACTGTGTCTTTCAGGAATCTCCACTGAGGTGTCATTAAGGATGGTGGACAGGACGTAGATATCTCTCTTATCCTTCCACTTCACAGCCAACCCTTTGTTGTTTCTTAGACTTACTGATTCCCCTATTTGTAGCCTTGTGTACACTAAAGTTTGTGGGAAGCCCTTCTTGTCTTTTTCTGGAGGTACAGCAGAGAAAAGTTTTTTCTCAGTGTAGGTGGCGGAAAAGGGGTAGACTTGTGTAGAAGTTATCCAGGTAGTTATAGTAACCTTTTTGGAAAAGTGGGTATGCCCCCATGTCCCATACATTTTTTCCACTTGTGCTGATGTACAAACCCGATTCCAAAAAAGTTGGGACACTGTACAAATTGTGAGTAAAAACAGAATGCAATGATGTGGAAGTTTCAAATTTCAATATTTTATTCAGAATACAACATAGATGACATATCAAATATTTAAACTGAGGAAATGTATCATTTTAAGGGAAAAATAAAATGATTTTAAATTTCATGGCATCAACAAATCTTAAAAAAAGTTGGGACAAGGCCATGTTACCACTGTGTGGCATCCCCTCTTCATTTTATAACAGTCTGCAAACGTCTGGGGACTGAGGAGACAAGTTGCCCAAGTTTAGGAATAGGAATGTTGTCCCATTCTTGTCTAATACAGTTTTTTAGTTGCTCAACTGTCTTAGGTCTTCTTTGTTGCATCTTCCTCTTTATGATGCACCAAATTTTTCTATGGGTAAAATATCTGGACTGCAGGCTGGCCATTTCAGTACCCGGATGCTTCTTCTACGCAGCCATGATGTTGTAATTGATGCAGTATGTGGTCTGGCATTGTCATGTTGGAAAATGCAAGGGCTTCCCTGAAAGAGACGATGTCTGGATTGGAGCATATAATGTTCTAGAACTTGGATATACCTTTCAGCATTGATGGTGCCTTTCCAGATGTGTAAGCTGCCCATGCCACACTCATGCAACCCCATACCATCAGAGATTCAGGCTTCTGAACTGAGCGCTGAGAACAACTTGGGTGGTCCTTGTCCTCTTTAGTCCGGATGACATGGCGTCCCAGTTTTCCAAAAAGAACTTCAAATTTTGATTCGTCTGACCACAGAACAGTTTTCCACTTTGCCACAGTCCATTTCAAATGAGCCTTGGCCCAGAGAAAACGCCTGCGCTTCTGGATCATGTTTAGATTTGGCTTCTTTTTTGGCCTATAGAGTTTTACCTGGCAACGGCGAATGGCACGGTGGATTGTGTTCACCGACAATGTTTTCTGGAAATATTCCTGAGCCCATGTTGTGATTTCCATTACAGTAGCATTCTTGTATGTGAGGCAGTGCCGTCTAAGGGCCCGAAGATCAAGGGCATCCAATATGGTTTTCCGGCCTTGACCCTTACGCACAGAGATTGTTCCAGATTCTCTGAATCTTTGGATGATATTATGCGCTTTAGATGATGATAACTTCAAAGTCTTTGCAATTTTTCTTTGAGAAACTCCTTTCTGATATTGCTCCACTATTTTTCGCCGCAGCATTGGGGGAATTGGGGATCCTCTACACATCTTGATTTCTGAGGGACACTGCCACTCTGAGAGGCTCTTTTTATACCCAATCATGTTGCTAATTGACAGAATAAGTTTCAAATTGGTCCTCCAGCTGTTCCTTATATGTACATTTAACTTTTCCGGCCTCTTATTGCTACCTGTCCCAACTTTTTTGGAATGTGTAGCTCTCATGAAATCCAAAATTAGCCAATATTTGGCATGACATTTCAAAATGTCTCACTTTCAACATTTGATATGTTAGCTATATTATATTGTGAATAAAATATAAGTTTACAGGATATGTAAAATAGTCCATTCCTTTTTTACTCACAATTTGTACAGTGTCCCAACTTTTTTGGAATTGGGTTTATAGGTTGGGTACTCAAGGGGCTGGAGCTGGGAATCTTTTCCTTCATATATGCGGAATGCATACAAATATCCCGTGGCTCTGTCACAAAGCTTGTCGATTTTTAATCCATATCTGGCCCTTTTGCTTGGAATGTATTGTTTGATTCCCAGCCGGCCAGTGAAGTGGACAAGGGACTCATCCACACATATATTTTGGTCAGGGACATAAAGTTCAGCAAATCTTTGGGAAAAAAATTATTAAGTGGGCAATTTTTGTATGATTTGTCATAGTTGGGATGATCTATGGGAGGGCACTGGGTATTGTCAGTAAAATAAAGGAAGCGCATGATCTTCTCATAGGCCCGGACGGTGACATCACAAGGGTGCAGTGTCTCCAATTGACTTTACCAGATGGCCACGCCCCATTGCTATATAAGAGATGGTAGACAGCGGGAGCCAATGTTGAGAGAAGATATCAGCGAAGGGAGAAGAACCAGCAGAAGAACCAGCGGAAAAAGACATCAGAGGTGGGAGAAGAACCAGCAGAAGAACCAGAGGAAGAAGACATCAGTGGAAGGAAAAGAACCAAAGGGAGAATACCAGAGGGAGAAGACCCGAGGGAGTAGACATAACTGGAGAAAGAAGCCATGTTGGAGCTATGACAGGGCACATTCTTCATTTTCAATAAAGGACTTTGTCAAAAACTTGTGCACTATTTTGATTTATTTTTCACACTTTTTTGGGTGAATAAATAGGGGTACAATGTACCCCATATTCATTCACATAGGGGGGGCTATGGTATGGTCCAGGAGGGGGGCGCTCACTCATCCCCCCTTTCCTGACCTGCCGGGCTGCGTGCTCCAATAAGGGTCTGGTATGAATTTTTTTGGGGGGGCCCCGTGCCATTTTTTTTTTCGTTTGGCATGGGGTTCCCCGCTCAGGATTCATACCAGACTCAAAGGGCCTGGTATGGTCAGATCAAAGTCGGATCCCTTTCATTGAAATCACATGGAAGTCGGACATGAAGTCATAGGGCCAAGTTGGATCAGAAGTCATCTAACTTCCATCTCGGAGCAGTGTGAACCCAGTCTAAGGGAAAGGCTGCTAATGGGGACACCTATTGTGTGGAAAACTGTCTAAGTAGGGAATTCTCTTACTTTTGGATATTTCCTCTTACTTTCTGTTAAGTCTCTGGGACTGGAAGTGAAGAGAAATTGCCCCAATGGTACACAGACAGCAAAAAATAAACTGACATGGGTTGTAACCCTTTTTTACTCTATCCAAAATGTTAAACAAAAGGTTTTCCCTATGCATAAACTTTAAAAGGAGGATTTCCTCTTCACAGCATATTGTTTCAAAAAAGCTGTCAGAATAAAAGCTTAACTACAACCAAAATTATTAAACAGGTGCAAGAAATTTGTGGTGAAGAAGAAATTATATGGAACAGACAGCATTTACCACCTCCTGCCTGACCTATATGGACCAATGATGTCTGGGTGGGAGTACTTTTATCCTGGCTGGACATAATGGGCCTAATTCAGTATAAGTTTGGAGTAGAGCTGCTCACTTCTCCAGAAATAACTCCAGCCTAAACTCATTGCATCCTAATTAGGTAAGTGGCTGGAGTTAAACCATCAACTAGATGCTTTAATGAATTCGGAGTTGGAGTTAACTTAGACTGAATTCGGGTTTGGAGTTAACTTAGGCTGAATTTGAGTTTGGAGTTAGCCAAATTCCCTTTGTGTTTTTCATAAAAGGAAATTTGTCTATTCTGAATCACTATTACACAGCAATGTCATTTATTATGGTTTATTTTAATTTTAAGGTATAGTTATGTATCTTATGTGTTTTAACCTTTAGATTTTCTAATAGCAGACTACACAGCTGTCTAATTAGCAGTCTTCATTCTTTATTCATCTAAAACTTTCAGGCATATCTGATTGTATTCAGCACTTTGGTGTAGTGGGCTAAGCTCACAGCTAAAGATTGCTAGGTCATGAGTTCAAGGCCCAACCATGATAACACCCTGTGTGCCATAATTTTTTTTTGGCCACATAGTAATACATTGGCTACATCACCTAAAATTGCATGTCAATGGCCTTGTATATTCAAGAAACAAACATGCATATGTGCAGGGTGCAATTATGCATTTGCCAAGTTTCAGTATTTATTTATAGCTGTCTAAAATTTAAGAAGGTGATGGCACACTTGGGATTTGAACTCATGCTCTCAGTGTTTATAGCCAGGAACACTAACCACTAAACCATTGAGCTGAGCATGATTACCCCTGGAATATTTATTCCCATGTTTCAATAGTTAACCACTTCCTTACAGGGCAGTTACACCCCTTCCTGCCCAGGCCAATTTTCAGCTTTTTATACTGTTGCATTTTGAATGACAATTGTGCGGTCATGCAACCCTGTACCTAACACAAATGTATGACAGTATTTTCATAAAAAATAGTGCTTTCTTTTGGTGGTATTTGATCACTGCAAGGTTTTTTTTCTATTGGCAAAAAGAAGACCTAAATGTTTGACCCCTAAAATAATGTGTTTTTGTTTATGTAATAAAATTTGGTAAATCAATATGTTTTTTGTTGCACTGACGAGCATTGATGAGGCTGCGCTGGCAGGCACTGATGAGACACTAATATGCAGCACTGATAGATAGATAGGTGGCACTGATATGCAGCATTGATGGGCATTGATAGGTGGCACTGATGGGCAATGATTGGCACTGGTGGGCAGCACTGATGAGGAGGGCACTAACAGGTTCCCTGAGCACTGATTGGCATCAATGGTGACATGGGTGGGCATCCCTGGTGGCTCTAGTGGCATCCCCCAAGGGTCTGCACTGGTAATCAATGCTCTGATTACAAGCACAGACCCCCCCCCCCCACACACACACACTTACTTTGCATATGAATGCCATTTCTTCACAGCTGAAAGTGGCCCTCACCATGATTAGCCAGTTGATTGTGACCACTTGCTGGAATGTGTGCAAGCCAATTTGGTGTCATTTCTGGTCCAGGGCGAACGCCAATGTGCCATTTGCAATTTATTGTAAAGAGATTTTGCTTTATTTTAAAAATGGCGCACACAGACAACTAAAATGTATTGGAAATGTTTTACCTAGGCCAGTGATGGTAACCCTTAACCCCCCCCCCCCCCCCCAAGATGTTTTTGCCCTACATTTCCCAAAATGCTCATGTACTCTGCAGTGTAGGTGAGCATCATGGGAAATGTTACAAAACACCTGTGTTGCCAAGGTTCATCACTGACCTAAGCCAACTAAAAAGGTGAGTGAGCGCTGTAGCAATCTTTTATTTAGTAATCATTTTTAGTGATTTTTTTTATTAAATGTTTTGGTTACATTCATCCACAGCGACTGAATGGAAATTTTGTATTATCCCTTAATTTATATATTTTTAGCTAAATATATACATAAACACTTTAATTTTTTCTTACAATTTAGCCCACACACACACACACACACCCCACCCACACACACACACCCCACCCACACACACACACCCCACCCACACACACACACCCCACCCACACACACACCCCCCACCCACACACACACCCCACCCACACACACACCCCACCCCACACACACACACCACCCCACACACACCACCCCACACACACACACACACACTTCGCTGGAGTAAATGGAGAAACCCTACCCAAGTTCATACTGTACTGCCATTGCACACACACAAAAAATACAAGAAATGGATTACATTCAACAGACACAAAAGATATCTGAATTACATCTAGACAAATATGAAGAAAAGAAAACAGAAAACCAGGAGCTGTGTACAAATGAATAAGCTTTCTTGAACATGTATAAAACATCAGTAATCACTCAAGCAAGCATGTGAAATGTGAAATGTGAAATGTGCAATGCCCCCCCCCCCCCAAAACCCCCAAATCAAGTAATTTTTATTCAAATTACAGTGCAAAGATACAACATATGATGGATAGATAGAGCTTACAATATCCAAAAGTCAAGCAAAATAAGTTGTAGACACCTTAGTATTAAGCATAAAACATACCCAACATACTTTTATGTTAATTGTTTGCATGAGCCTGCCTTTTCATTTAAATACCATCAAATCAGTAGAACATACAGCTACACAGAGGCATGAAAATAAAAAAAAAAAAACATGTATAGAGTACATAAAGACACACTTTGCAAAAACTATACCAAACAGTTAGAGCATGAAAAGTATTCATCCAACAGAATACACTTACTGCAATATGGATCTTTAGGCATGCCAGCAAACCCCCCACCCCAAAAGCAAATTCGGACATAAAGACCTGTGGCCCTTCCACAGGCCAAATGATATGATCTCATACATCCCTTTATATAACCTTGGTTAAACTACACCCACCCAGTATAGGAAACGCCCAGCAAAGTAATTAATTGGGTCTGTTGGTTCCTAAACCAAAATCACCAGTTCACTAATGAATGAGTGTTTGGCTGGCCATCCATGATCAAAGTTTCTTACAAGTCAACACACATAAGAAATGCTTTCAATAATCTCAGCATGAGCACAAAGTGGCTTTTTCATTTAGACTAATGCCTCGTACACACGTACTGATCGTCGGCCGACCGATCGGCCGTCTTTTGTCCAGGGCTGTCCTGTCTGTTGAAAACTGCAAAAGACTGCACACGAATTTTGTCGGCCAACAACAGACGACTGCAGAAGTGATGTCATGTGATGGTTAACTTTCCGTGTGTTTTTTCTTTTCTGAGCATGCTCAGTCTTGCAAATCTGCTGATTGTCGGCCGAATTCTGTACTGACTGGCGAACAATCGGCCGTTCTGGTGTTGGCCAACAAAAATTTTAATGCCTGCACGACAGATTCTGTTCGGCCGAAAATGCGATGTCGCCTGTCGGAAGCATCATACTAACAAGCCTACAATCGGCCGATCAGTCGTCTGCCGAATATTTACGGCCGACAATCGGTACGTGTGTACGAGGCTTAAGGCTGGCCATACATGTTCCAATTTTCTTACAATTTTCTGTCCAATTTTCTTGAAATTTACCTTCAAGTATGTAGTACAAAGGCCTGCCTAATTAGATACAAGTGAATGTGTTTTTTTAGCTTTGACCTCACATTATGTGGTTTGTGGTAGATCTACCAGAAAATTGTACAACAAAAGTTGAACATGTATGGCCAGCTTAATGGGCCATACACACTATAATGCCTCGTACACACGTACCGATCTTCGGCCGTAAATATTCGGCCGACGACCGATCGGCCGATTGTAGGCTTGTTAGTATGATGCTTCCGACAGCCGACAGCGCATTTTCGGCCGAACAGAATCTGTCGTGCAGGCATTAAAATTTTTTTTGGACAACACCAGAACGGCCGATTGTTCGCCAGTCAGTACAGAATTCGGCCGACAATCGGCTGATTTGCAAGACTGGGCATGCTCAGAAAAGAAAAAACACAGGGAAAGTTAACCATCACATGACATCACTTCTGCAGTCGTCTGTTGTTGGCCGACAAAATTCGTGTGCAGTCTTTTGCAGTTTTCAACAGACAGGACAGCCCTGGACAAAAGACAGCCGATCGTTCGGCCGACGATCAGTACGTGTGTACGGGGCTTAAGATTTTCTGAAGACTTTTTCCTTTAGATTTACCAAAACCAGATAATATGAGGTCAAACCTAAACACTTTCAATTTGTATGCAATCTGGCAGGCCCTTGCACTACATAGAAAAGGTAAATCTGAAGGAAAAAGTCTACGGAAAATCTTATAGTGTGTATGGCCATACATGTTCAATTTATGTTGTACAATTTTC